>NC_079219.1:57451068-57591068 GCF_029633865.1 Lampris incognitus
AGCCCCCTCCGTCTCTGAACCTGGCGCTATTGGGAGGGAGCGAGGAGGAGGACCCACAGTTTCCCCTTCCCCTAGGCAGCATGTCCCACACCTCCATCACCGGTAACTACCCAGGATCGAACCACTCCAACCACATGGGAGGATCCAGCCTCGACCGTCTCAACGGCAGCACCCCGTCCCAGTCCCCTGCCACGCCCAGCTTGCCCACGGCGTCGCTTCCCAAGCTGCCTCTGTCCTCCTCCTCCGGAGCGCAGTCTCTGCCCCCTCCCATCCCCAACGCCCTGCATCCCACCAGCACCCCGCTGTCCTCCTGCCTGGGGTCCCAGCACAGCCTGAGTGGAGACAACTCGACCGTCTACAACGCCCTCTTCTACTCCTCCCACTCGCCCTCCATGGAGCGAGAGAGGGACAGAGAACGGGATAGGGAGCGGGATAGGGAGCGGGATAAAGACAGGGATAGAGAGAGGGGCTGTAAACACAGACAGGCCAGCCCCCTGGTCCACCGCAGGGACAGTAACCCCTTCACGGAGATTGCCATGAGCTCCTGTAAGTACACTGGAGGGGTCATGAAGCCCCTGAGCCGCCTCAGCGCCTCACGCAGGAACCTCATCGAATCAGACAGCAGCAGCGAAACGAAAGAGGGCGGCGTTTCAGCTGTCGCCGGGGCATTGGCCTCTGGGGGGCGGGACCGGGACCGGGAGGTACCCCCGACCTCCTCGCTGGCCCCGTCTTCTGCCAATCAACCCCTGATGCAGAGCCCGCCAGAGATTGTGATTTCATCTAAAGAAGACTCGCCGTACGCCAGGGGGTATGACATCACTGACTGCACGTCCAACCAGATGTCCATCTACCACCAGAACCACGCTCTGGTGGAGAGCAGACAAGTGCTAAGCGGGTCGGGGGGCATGGTGGCCGGCGGGAGGGGAAGCAGGCAGGGGGGGGCGGGGGCAGTTGGGACCGGGCCCAGGGGTAGCACCTCCAAAGCCCCCAAACGAAAGAACCAAAACATCGGGTACAAACTGGGCCACCGCCGGGCGCTGTTTGAGAAGAGGAAGCGGCTGAGCGACTACGCCCTCATCTTTGGAATGTTTGGCATCGTCGTCATGGTGATTGAGACGGAACTGTCCTGGGGTGTGTACAACAAGGTGAGGAGGAGGGGGGGAGTAGTGACACGTAGCTGTAGGTGACGTGGAAGCACCGAACATCAGAATAATTCCTCAGGCGCTGAACTTTCCGGCCCAGCATGCAATCCGGCGTGTTTACCGTAGCGTAGCCGTCGGGTGATTCACGCAGCGCTTTGAGCTGACGGTGAGCCGGAGTTTGAACGCTTGTAGACCGGTCAACGGCAAAGATAGCGAGTGTTGGCGGCGCTAATAACCAAATTCCCAGTTGCCCCACCCTACGCCCTCTGCTCAGGTTGACACGAGCGTAGCTGTGCGCCGTAAAGGCGAGGCTCGGCAGTGGCTGTTTGTGAGTGATGTAATGCGGGGATGCAGGGGGGCACGGGGAGGGTGGAGATTATCAGTGGGAGGTAAGGATCTCATTTGTCTGTGTAATGGGGAGTGTAATAAGCTGGATCGGCCCCTGGCTGGTAATGTCTGTTTATTTTGGTTGTGTGAGTGTGTGTCTGATGTTGCACTTCTGGACAGGTCAAAGAAAGCCTTGCAGCACATTGCATCCACCTTCCTAATGCATTACATTACCCCCCCCCCACCGCCCCCGCCTCTTCTGTTTGGAAGCAATGACAAGGCACGGGCTGGTTTTTCCTTGGGGTAATAAGGTGGAAACGTTACTTCCACTTGTCCAGTTCTTCACGTGCTGATGACTGATCACACAAGGGAAAGACGGGAAGAGCGGCGCAGATTTCCAGGTAGCCCGTCTGAATGGGGCTGGCACCGGGGTGTGTCTCTCCATCTGTCTCTCTCTCTTCATGTTTGTCCGATGACTGTTGTGTCTCGCTTAATGCCGAGTCCCCATCTCTGCGTATCCCCGCTGCTGCAAGGAAAATCTTTTGTTTCCCCCCCCCCCCTCTCTCTTTTCCTTCCCCATGGTTTTTACTCCCTTTTTTTCTTTTACATTTTCACCTCTCTGCCAATCACCGCTCTCGCGTTCTCTCTTCCTCTGCAACACCCTTTTGGAGAGAGGACCTCTCCCTTCTTTTTGATGAAAATTCATGGCTTGAATTTCCCCTTCGCCTGCAATTTCACTTGGTCTCTCTCTTCCTTTTCATTTGGCCTCTTCTAATTCCCCAGCAGGGACCGTCTTCACTTTTTACGCCCCCCCCCCCTTTGTCTATCTCTTTGTATTTCAACTGCATAGCTGTCTCTGTATTTCTCTCTCTCTCTCTCTCTGTTTCTATCGCTCGCTCATCCTCCAACCCAACACCCCTCCACCCTCTGCCCCCCCCCCCGCCCGCTCCTCCAGTGGGCGTCAAACCGGGGGAGTGTGATCGGAGGAGGGGAAGCGGCTGGGAGAGACATGAAAGGCTGCAAAGAGGAGGAAAAGAAAAAAAGAAGGGGGAGAGGTGATAATGAAAAGCTTGATTTAGGATCTTCACCTACAACCGTTGCAGCCCTGCATTCTGTGAGTCACACGGCCCGGCGTGTCAATTAGTAGTGACGTGCAGCACTTTGCGCCGTTGCCGCTCGCCGTGTTTGTGTGTCATCTACGCGCTTGTGCAGGCTGCTGCTGGAGAGGGAAAGTTAAAGTTAGATTGGAATTAAGGGATGCGTGCAAAAATCCTGCACTTTTTTTTTTTGATTTTGCACATTTCATTTTATAATTTTTTTTCAAGAGTACACTTTTTTAGACTGATATTACAACAGGTTTGTGCATTGTATACATTTGTGCAGTGGCGGGTGGTGCTAAAAAATTTGGGGAGGGGGAGGCGCAACGTACCTTGGCGCAGCACACCTGACAGCTGCTTTAGTGTCCACACAGTCACAGAGTTATTAAGAAGGACGATGTAGCCTATAGATTTTATCAGGGTTCGTAGACGGTGGATGATTGACAGTCGAGACGAGGCGTGGTGGTGGGTGTGAACATGATTGACAGCCACGAGAATTGTCCGATCACATTAGATCAAAAAAACATTAAAACAATACCAATTCGCTGCCAATAAAAGTGGGAGTGTCTGGGGCAGCACAGAGCTGCGCCCCATGAGAAATCTCAAGAAACCAATCAGACAGCAGCCTCGGGTCACCTGCTCGCCACAAGTTTGAGGGCTTACATAAGGTATGGTTTGGCCGGCGCCCCTCAACCAGGAAGTAGATGTATTCAGACAGAAATCACCCAAATACCATTTGAACCAACATTTAATGGCTGCTGACAGGCGCTCACACACTGAAAGCACTTTTATTTCATCATTATTCGCATCACACAACTACATTATATTTAACATTTTGAAGTAGATTTTCATCTCTTGATATTTGAAGGGGGCGGCGCCCTGGCGCCCTGTACTGGCCAGCCGCCACTGCATTTGAGCTGCATAGGGGAGATGAGCTGGGAGATAACGCTGAGATGCCAGAATGTGACGCTTAACAAAATGAAAGTTGCATCAGGAATCGGGGATCAGGAATCAGGAACAATTTATTGTCATTTCTTTCATGTACTTGCATACACAAAAGAAACGAAATTTCGTTTCTGCCAGCCCACAGCAGTGCGACACAAAAGATAAAAACACATATCTGAAATTTCCAAAGACGACACCAACAAAAACAGAGAGAACAAAACCCCAAAAACACAAACAGTGAACAACACAGTCCACTTCCACTGTCCAGAGAAGGAACTCCAGCCAGGATGTCTGTCAGAACCGCCGGTCTGCATGGGCTAGCCGTTAGCTTAGCCTGCCCCACTTCCGCGTCCTGTCAGACCGCCCGTGGTCTTTCCTCTTCGAGTGCGGCACCAGGCAGGGCCGTGGTCCCTGGGCCCACCGGATGCAGCAGACCAGGCTCCCTCAGCTGAACCAGCGCCAGCTCTCCCAGCCAGACACCTTCGACACACCTCCCCCGCGCTCCACATGACGACACAAACGCAGACAAAAACACTGCACAGTCGACGCTAGGCGAGGCCGCCGCCAGACTGCCTCGGTGTTTCCTCCCGGGGGAAGCTCCGAGCAGGGCCATGGTCCCAGGGCCCCACAGCACGCAGCAGACCAAGCTCTCTCAGCCCATCCAACGCCAGCTCTCCCAGCCATCCATCCATTAACCAAACCGCTAATTCTTCTCTCAGGGCCGCGGCGATGCTGGAGCCCATCCCAGCAGTCACTGGGCGGCAGACGGGGAGACTGGGAGGGCTCTCCCAGCCATTAAACGAAAAAAACAAAATAGAAGCTCAAAATAAAAACGTCACACAATGACACAGACTTATACGCAGACATGGATGAAGACACTGCATTGTCAGTACTGGGTGAAGCCGCTGCAAACGGGAGTTGGCGCCGCCATCTTCCCACACCACAATCAGTGTGTCCTCCTCAAATTTCATGTAGCTCAGGAGGTAGAGCGGGTTGTCAAGTAATCGGAAGGTCGCTGGTTTGATCCCCGACTCCTCCAGAGAGTGTGTTGAAGTGTTCTTGAGCAAGACACTGAACGCTTAACTTCTCCTAATGAGCAGGTTGCCGCCTTACACGGCGGCCTCCTCCGTCAGTGTATGAATGTGTGCGTGAACGGGTGAACGTGAGGCGCCCATTGAAAAGCTCTTTGAGTGGTCGGCAGACTAGAAATGCAGCCCATTTACCATTTTTATCGATAATAGATAATCCCCAGCTGTAACTCAAGCCCTCACTTAGATAATTGAAGTTTAAAGAGGCCTGTTAGTGGTGAAAAATGGCCGGACATCACGGGGGTGAAAGTGAGATAGATGGGAGCGCTGGGAGAAGCCGAGAGGTATCCGCAGCGCTTTGAATCCAGGAGACAAGGGATGGGCGACGGGGGGAGGGGGGGGGGGCCTTGAGGGATTTCATCTATTGATTATTGATAATCGCTCCCACGCAATGTACAGCCTCCGTCCCCGGGCACGCACAAAAGTGTGCATGCACAGGAAAACAGCCGCCTCCCTTCAAAAGCGTGGTGTTATGTATGGCGTATTGACAGACCTGTGGGAGGCGGTGTGAGAGATGGGAGGGGACCACAACCGGATCCGGGTCGTTTTTCATTACTGAATGCAGCGGTATATATACCGTGTCTTGCTGTCTCATTTGCGCTCTCTTTATGCACGATATGTGTGGTTCGCCACCTCCCGGGGGTTTGTGCCCTGGAGCAAACGGAGGCACAAGTGTGCGACTGTTTGTGTGTCCGTCACGCTGTCCTGCTGTTCTTCTTCAGAAGGTCCAGCTGCTGTATCTTGTTTCCAAAAATAGCTGTGAAATGTAAGGAAGGAATTAAACACAGAGCGAGAGAGAAGGAAAGAGAGCGGGGGGGGGGTGAAGAGAAAGTGAGAGAGGGAAAAGGAGAGGGAAGGAACGTGAGAGAGAGAGATGGAGAGAGAGAGAGACAGGCAGAGAGAAAGAGAGAGAGAAGGAAAGAGACGAGAGATGGACAGAGCGAGAGAGAGAGAGAGACGGGCAGAGAGAAGGAAAGAGACGAGAGATGAAGAGACAGAGAGAGAGATGGACAGAGCGAAACAGAGAGAGAGACGGGCAGAGAGACAGAGAGAGAGAAGGAAAGAGACGAGAGATGGACAGAGCGAGAGAGAGAGAGAGAGAGACGGGCAGAGAGAAGGAAAGAGCCAGAGAGAGAGATGGACAGAGTGAAAGAGAGAGAGAGACGGGCAGAGAGACAGAGAGAGAAGGAAAGAGAGTTGTTTTATAAGTTGTTTATTGCATGTGTTGATGTGTATATGTTGTGTATTCGTGCACTGTTGTCCTTTATGTGAGAATGCTTTGCAATACAAATGTATATTTGTCATGCTAATAAAAGCAAATTTGAATTTGACACAGACAGAGATGGACAGAGAGAGAGAGAGAGAGAGAGGCGGACAGAGAGAGAGACACAGAGATGGACAGCGAGAGAGAGAGAGAAGGGGAGGGGGGTTGTAAAGGGTAAGGAGTGAGGGTAACAGAGAAGGACACGCTCTGTTCATGACTGTGTGGGTGAGTGTGTGTGTGTGTGTGTTTGTTTGTATGCAGACACAGGTTTGGCACTACATCCATGGAGGAAGTGTCGCTATAACAGACAGACCGCTGGGATTCTGGGATTCTCCATTTTGGGAAGTACAGTTTCGCATTCCGAGTTAAAATCAAGCCCAGCACAGTAGGGTTAAAAGAGAGGAGGAATTAAAAAAAACAACCCCGAAAAACAGAGCGAGACCGAAGACGGGTGATGAGATTGAGGACCTATTCGGGATAAAGGCCATGTTCGAAACCAGTGAGCAGATTTCTGTTCCAGATGACACCACGATGCTATTCACAAATTACAGATAGAGCCAGTTTCCTCTTGAAACATTTTTCAGAAATTCTGGAGTCAAATTAAATCATAAAGTGAGAATATTGGATTCTGTGCTGCTGTTGTCCTGTCACTCCCACCACGCTGACCCAGCGGACAGACGGATGGATGGATGGGGTATTGGATTATGAAATGAATGATGAGTCTGAAATAATTTCAATTGGTCACCAACAGAAATGTGAGCCCATACAAATAAATTATCCAAGGCAGGGAGGTTCCCCGACCTCCCTGCCTTGGATTGACAAATGCCCCTTTTCCACTGCATGGTACTGGCTCAACTCGACTCTACTCACTTTACTTTTTGGGGTTTGGTTGTCGACTGCAGATAGTACCCCCTCACAGCGAGGCACCGCTGGTCATTTGTGGGCGTGTTGACTAGTTTTGCCTCCCTTGTCTACCAGCGCCCCACACAATGGTTTTATTTTCAACACAATCAACTAGACCAACTCTAAATGTGTGCGTCACATAAACAATATTAGTGTAACTAAGAGATTCGTTGACAACAATTAATTTTTTACATGGACAGATTATCAACTATAACACAAGTTTCATAAGACTCACTTTGGCATTTCCTGGTTATAAACACAGCTGTACAGTTTCTCTCTGACCAATCGGTGATCAGATTTTATTTATATTTAAATAAATTTAAAATTTTTTATGTTTTTGTTCATATTTTATTTATTTATGTTATTATATTTAAATTTAGATATTTTTGTTTATTTATTTTCTGATATTTTATTTATATTTAAATGAATATAAATACATTTTATTTATATTTTTGTGTATATTTTATTTATTTTATAACTAAATTTAAATATTTTTATTTATTTGTTTTCTAATATTTTATTTATATTTAAATGAATATAAATACATTTTATTTATATTTTTGTGTATATTTTATTTATTCTATTTAAATTTAAATATTTTTATTTATTTTATGAGTTTATATTTAAATAAATATAATTGAATATGCTTATATTGATATTTTATTTATAGTGGTTTTTTCATGTCACCTTTTGGTTTCGGCTCGGCTCACTTGGAACCTCGACGGAGGTGGTACCAAAAAAAGTACCTGGTACCAGGTGCTAACCCCAACTTTTGTCCAATGGAAAACCAAAAAAAGCGAGTAGATTTTACTTGAGTCGAGCCGGTACCATGCAGTGGAAAAGGGGCATAAACCATACCGGATCGGTCGAGGCCGGGGTTAACAACGGCCGCCATCGGTGCTGTGCCTTCACAGGGGACCGATGGAAACCGTAAGATCCGCTGTGGCGACCCCTGAGAAACGGGGAACAAGCCGAAAGAAGAAGAAGGAGAAGGGAGGTCGGGGACCGCGGCAAGACCAAGTTGTTTAAATTGCCGTCATAACTTATGTCATGTTGAGACCACGGCCTGTTTGGCGAGCGGGAGCCCGGGGCATATCTGGTGGGTAAAGTTCCCTGTATTTATACCGTCACATTTTCTTTTGCCCCAGTTCACGGTCAGCCACATCAGTTAACTGCCGAAGTGTGACTCGGGGCCCCGTCACCGCTAATCTTAACGACAGCGAGGACAGTTTCCACTCAAAACACACTTTTAAGAGCCTCTGTTATACGTTTTATGAGGAGCGTGTTGAGGTGAGGCCCTTGTCAAGCATATGTCTCTATCTGAGAATAACTAAGGAACACAGACACCTGGGACCCCGGCGTTGTGTCCCGACGCTTGTCACATCAATAGATCATTTTCACAGCCGGCTCGCAGAGGCCAACGCAGCCCCTCGAGGCCCCTCTTCCACAATGGAGGCCCGATGGAGCGCAGTTATTCTGGGGGAACGCACAGCTGTTGTCACCTTCACCTGTCACTCAGGCAACAGACAGTTGAGGCTGCACCACGCAGAGCCGCGCTTGGTACGAGGGGCCAAGCCGGACAAAAGTCGAGCGAGAGGAAGCGGGGACACACGTGCGAGAGAGTGTTTACTCTCACAAGGACGAACAAAATAAAAACGCTGCAGATGATTTGATCTGCGAACTCCATGCAGAGAGCCCAGATCTGTTCTCAAGCCCGGTTCTGTGACTCAAGCCCAGATCTGTGACTCAAGCCCGGATCTGTGACTCAAGCCCAGATCTGTGACTCAAGCCCGGATCTGTGACTCAAGCTCGGATCTGTGACTCAAGCCCGGATCTGTGACTCAAGCCCGGATCTGTGACTCAAGCCCAGATCTGTGACTCAAGCCCGGATCTGTGACTCAAGCCCGGATCTGTGACTCAAGCTCGGATCTGTGACTCAAGCCCGGATCTGTGACTCAAGCCCGGATCCGTGTCTCAAGTCCGGATCCGTGTCTCAAGCCCGGATCTGTGACTCAAGCCCGGATCTGTGTCTCAAGCCCGGATCTGTGACTCAAGCCCGGATCTGTGTCTCAAGCCCGGATCTGTGTCTCAAGCCCGGATCTGTGTCTCAAGCCCGGATCTGTGTCTCAAGCCCGGATCTGTGACTCAAGCCCGGATCTGTGTCTCAAGCCCGGATCTGTGACTCAAGCCCGGTTCTGTGTCTCAATCCCAGATCTGTGACTCAAGCCCGGATCTGTGTCTCAAGCCCGGATCTGTGTCTCAAGCTCGGATCTGTGACTCAAGCCCGGATCTGTGACTCAAGCCCGGATCTGTGTCTCAAGCTCGGATCTGTGTCTCAAGCCCGGATCTGTGACTCAAGCTCGGATCTGTGACTCAAGCCCGGATCTGTGACTCAAGCCCGGATCTGTGACTCAAGCCCGGATCTGTGACTCAAGCCCGGATCTGTGACTCAAGCTCGGATCTGTGACTCAAGCCCGGATCTGTGACTCAAGCCCGGATCTGTGTCTCAAGCCCGGATCTGTGTCTCAAGCCCGGATCTGTGACTCAAGCCCAGATCTGTGTCTCAAGCCCGGATCTGTGACTCAAGCCCGGATCTGTGACTCAAGCCCGGATCTGTGTCTCAAGCCCGGATCTGTGTCTCAAGCCCGGATCTGTGACTCAAGCCCGGTTCTGTGTCTCAAGCCCGGATCTGTGACTCAAGCTCGGATCTGTGACTCAAGCCCGGATCTGTGACTCAAGCCCGGATCTGTGTCTCAAGCCCGGATCTGTGACTCAAGCCCGGTTCTGTGTCTCAAGCCCAGATCTGTGTCTCAAGCCCGGATCTGTGTCTCAAGCCCGGATCTGTGACTCAAGCTCGGATCTGTGACTCAAGCCCAGATTGTGACTCAAGCCCAGATCTGTGACTCAAGCCCGGATCTGTGACTCAAGCCCGGATTGTGACTCAAGCCCGGATTGTGACTCAAGCCCAGATCTGTGTCTCAAGCCCGGATCTGTGTCTCAAGCCCGGATCTGTGACTCAAGCCCGGATCTGTGTCTCAAGCCCGGATCTGTGTCTCAAGCCCGGATCTGTGACTCAAGCCCGGATTGTGACTCAAGCCCGGATTGTGACTCAAGCCCGGATCTGTGTCTCAAGCCCAGATCTGTGACTCAAGCCCGGATCTGTGACTCAAGCCCGGATTGTGACTCAAGCCCGGATTGTGACTCAAGCCCAGATCTGTGTCTCAAGCCCGGATCTGTGTCTCAAGCCCGCATTGTGACTCAAGCCCGGATCTGTGACTCAAGCCCGGATCTGTGTCTCAAGCCCGGATCTGTGTCTCAAGCCCGGATTGTGACTCAAGCCCGGATTGTGACTCAAGCCCGGATTGTGACTCAAGCCCAGATCTGCGACTCAAGCCCAGATCTGCGACTCAAGGCCTTCCTGGGGGCAACAGTGCTGCTCGTTGATATTAATCGCTTTACTCTGATGGTAGTGGGCCTACTTGCAGTAACTCACACTGCGTCTCGGTTTACTCGGAGCATGTTTTGTCAGTTAGAATCTCGGCGCATGGTGCTTACTCTTCATCCGCCTCTGCTTCATCAGATATAAACGGAGCACATGCCAGCCACATGTGTGGGGAGGCTTGTCCTCTACATGCGATATAAGAGTATTTGTACTGATAATCATGGAACGTGTAAGTCACTTTGGAACGAGTGGTCTCTGTCACGTGGTGGAACTCCTCCTCTCTGGCACAGTAACGTCCTCTCTCGCGCACAATAATAACTCGGTCTGGGTGTCCGGGTGGCGTGGCGGTCTAGTCCGTCGCCTACCAACACGGAGATCGCCGGTTTGGATCCCCGTGTCACCTCCGGCTTGGTCGGGCGTCCCTACAGACACAGTTGGCCGTGTCTGCGGGTGGGAAGCCGGAGGTGGGTATGTTGTTCGGGTCGCTGCACTAGCGTCTCCTCTGGTCGGTCAGGGCGGCTATTTGGGGGGGGAGGGGGAATAGCATGATTCTCCCACGCGCTACGTTCCCCTATCGAAACTCCTCACTGTCAGGTGAGAAGAAGCGGCTGGTGACACCACATGTACGGGAGGAGGCATGTGGTAGTCTGCAGCCCTCCCCCCGGTTCGGCAGAGGGGGTGGAGCAGCGACCGGGACGGCTCGGAAGAGCGGGGTAATCGGCCGGATACAATTGGGGCTTTTGTCTGGTTTGGCGACTCATGGTTTAGGGCTTGTGTGTGTGGAGAGAGAGACGGGAAGATGGGGGGGGGGACCGGACCGGGAATCATGAGTGAGCATGCACACACTCGCAGTTGGTTTACCACCAGGGACCTGTGTTGATTCATATAACCAGTGATTACCACCCCCTTCCTCTCTCTCTCTCTCTCTCTCTCTCGCTCCCTCCCTCGTTCTTTCCTACCTCCCCTCATCCCCTCCCTCCTTCCCTCTACTCCCGAGCCGGTTTGCTTATGCTCGGCGCCCGGCGAGACTTAGATACATCTCCATAACCCCAGGGGGTCATTGCCATCTCGGCAGGCTTACAACATCGCCCTCGGTCTCCCTACACTCACCACACTACCGTCACCCCCCCCCCCCACACACACACACACACATATACATACATCATCCCTGTCCTCAGCCACTGAGATGACATTTCTAGCAGACATTTAGTCGCAGACCTTTCCAGACCTTTCTCTGCTAGGACACTTACAGTGGCTGCATGCTGGTATCCAGACAGTACATTAGTATCATTAGGGTATTAAACCGACCAACTGCCACCATCAGCCATCTCAGCACTTCCCCTCTGCTCCGCGCAACCGCCCTCACTCGCCCCTTTATCTCTGCCGCCCCCCCCCCCACACACACACACACACATCACTTCCACCATCCTTCCCTCGCATCCTCTCCTCTCCGTTCTCCTCCTGTCTCCTCTCTCTTTCCAGATCGCTTACTTCTGAGGGTCTGGCGTGGTCTTGCAGGCGAGCTGCTTAGTTACAGATACTCGCGTGTCATCCGATGTCACACACCTATGCTTTGTCTCGCCCACCGTGTGTACACCGTGTATACAACCCCCCCCCCCAAACACACACACACAGATGGTCTATGTCTTGTGCTCTGTTATATTCACCCAGAATGCAGTTGCAGGTGTGCACGAGGCAGGTTGTCTCGCTGTGTCCGGGTGTAATTGGGTGCGCGGGGCCGTAATGGCGCGTGTCGGTGTGCAGTCAAGTGTGTGTGGGTCCATCGGTGTGTGAATGAGTTCGAGCGCGTTGACTTTTAACTGTATGTGCAGCCGCGTCCGTACGATCGCCGGGAGAACTGCAAGCAGATTGTTTTTAAAGATGGCCCTCTGCTGGCCTGGCGGCCTGTCCAGGGTGTCCCCCCCCCCCCCCCGCCTGCCGCCCAGTGGCTGCTGGGATAGGCTCCAGCATCCCCGCCACCCCGATTGGGATGAGTGGCTTGGATAATGGATGGATGGGAAAAAAATTGGATTAAAGAGAATGTGGACCAGTGTGTGGTTCCATTAGCGACTGTTGTGTGATTAAACAAGCTCTCCGCGTGCAGCGGTCTGTTCCGTTGCCTCCCAGCACGGGGATCGCCAGTTCGAATCCCCGTGTTACCTCCGGCTTGGTCGGGCGTTCCTGCAGACACAACTGGCCGTGTCTGCGGGTGGGAAGCCGGATGTGGGTATGTGTCCTGGTCGCTGCACTAGCGCCTCCTCTGGTCGGTCGGGGTGCCTGTTTGGGGGGGGGGGACTGGGGGGAGTAGCGAAAACCTCCCACGTGCTACGTCCCCCTGGTGAAACTCCTGTCAGGTGGAAAGAAGCGGCTGGCGACTCCACATGTATGGGAGGAGGCATGTGGTAGTCTGCAGCCCTCCCCGGATCGGCGGGGGGGGGGGGGGGGTTGCAGCGACCGGGACGGCTCGGAAGAGTGGGGTAATTAGCCGGATAGAATTGGGGAGAAAAGGGGAGAAAAAAAATCCAAGAAAAAAATAAGTTTAATAAAAAACACCCGATAGCTTGTTTGTGTGTGTGTGTGTGTGTGTGTGTGTGTGTTGTGTGTGTTCGGTCTGGTGTCTGTTTACCTGGAAACTGATTGCGAGGTAATGTCACCTCAAGAGTCCCCAGGCCCCACTCAAACACACACACACACATTTACATAAATATTCATTCAAAACCTGTACAGCTTATCAAGGTGTGTGTAGTGTGTAATGTGATGTGTATTTGTTCTCTTGTCTAGTGTGTCTGTTTACATCAGGGTGAGGAAGGGCCCTTCTGGGAATATCTCTATCTAGTTACTTGTGTGTGACGCAGTGGTTAGCGCGGTCGCCTCACAGCAAGAAGGTCCTGGGTTCGAGCCCTGGGGTAGTCCAGCCTTGGGGGGTCGTCCCGGGTCGTCCTCTGTGTGGAGTTTGCGTGTTCTCCCCGTGTCTGTGTGGGTTTCCTCCGGGTGCTCCGGTTTCCTCCCACAGTCCAAAGACATGTTGGTCAGGTGACTCGGCCGTGCTAAATTGTCCCTAGGTGTGAATATGTGTGTTTGTGTGTATACAGTTAGGTCCATAAGTATTTGGACAGTTACACAATATTTGTAATTTTGCCCCTGTACACCACCACAGTGGATTTGACATGACGTATTTGAGATGTGATTGAAGAGTAGACTTTCAGCTTTAATTTAAGGGGTTGGATAAAAATATGGCATTAACTGTTCAGGAATTACAGGGTCACCCATTTTCAGAGGCTCAAAAGTAATAGGACAAACAAACATAACTACGATTATAACAATTATATTTAACGTTTGGAGGAAAATCCTTTGCGGTCAATGACTGTCTGAAGTCTGGAACCCATCGACGTCTTCAGATTCTGAGTTTCCTCCTTTGAAATGCTCTGCCAAGCCTTAACGGCAGCGGCCTTCACTTGCTGGTTGTTTGTGGGTCTTTCGGCCGTTAGTTTGATCTTCAGCAAGTGAAACGCTGGGTTGAGGTCAGGTGACTGACTCGGTCACTGATGAATATTCAAATCTTCTGCCTTGAGAGACTCCTGGGTTGCTTTCTCAGCTTGTTTTGTGTCATTATCCATCTGCAGTGTGAAGCACCTCCTCTCAGTGTTGTGACATTTGGCTAAATCTGAGCAAATGGTATATCCTTATAAACATCACAATCCATCCTGCTACTTCTGTCAGTAGTCACATCATCAATAAATACCAATGACCAAGTTCCACTGGCAACCACACATGCCCATTTCATAACACCACCTCCACCATGTCTGACAGATGATTTGGTATGCTGAGAATCATGAGCTGTTCCTTTTGTTCTCCACACTTTTCCTCTTCCCATCCTTCTGGTACCAGTTAATCACTGCTTCATCTCTCAAAAGAACCTTGTTCCAGAACTGGGCAGGTTCTTAGATGTTTTTAAACACAGTCTAATCTGGCCTTCCTGTTCTTAAGTGACACCAGTGGTTTTCACCTTGTCGTAAACCCCCTGTATTTATTTTCGTGCAGGCGTCTCTTGATTGTAGACTTGGACAATGATACCCCCACCTCTCAAGAGTGATTTGACTTCACTAGATGTTGTGAATGTGTTTGTCTTCACTAGGGGAAGAATTCTGCCATCATCCTCTGTAGATGTGCTCCGTGGTCTTCCAAGCCTTTTTGGTGCTGCTGAGCTTGCCAGTGCATGCTTTCTTTTTAAGAATGTACCGAAATGTTGATTTGGCCACTCCTGAAGTGTTTACTATCCATCTGATAGATTTGCTTTGCTTTTTCAGCCTAATGATGGCCTCCATCACTTGTACTGACACCTCTGTGGACTTGATGTTGAGAGTTCTGATGAACAGCTACCAAATGCAAATGTAAATCTGGGAATGAACTCCAGACCTTTTATCTGCTTGATTTGTCATGGACTAATGATGGAAAAGGTCTTACTTGCCCATGAAACCACTCGTTAGTCAAGTGTCCAATTACTTTTGAGCCTCTGAAAATGGGGTGACCATATATAAAACTGGCTGTAATTCCTGAGCGGTTAGTGCAATATTTTTGTCCAACCCCTTAAATTAAAGCTGGAAGTCCACACTTCAGTCACATATTAGTTACTTCATTTCAAATCCACTCTGGTGGTGTACAGGGGCAAAATGACAAATATTGTGTCACTGTCCAAATACTTATGGACCTAACCGTATCTGTGTGTGTGTGTGTGGGCCCTGTGTGATGGACTGACGGCCTGTCCAGGGTGTCTCCCCGCCTGCTGCCCAGTGACTGCTGGGATAGGCTCCAGTATCTCCACGACCCTGAGAGCAGGATAAGCGGTTCGGATAATGGATGGATAGATAGTTACCCGTTCACGTTTGCATGCATGGTGTGTGTGCGCGCACGTGTGTGTGCACGTGCATGTGTGCGTGTAAGTGTGAACGCTGTTTGAGCTGAAAGACTTCAAAAAGCCCATTATCTCTGCATGGCATCCACCCAGTCCCTGATCGATGCACACTAATCACAAACTCATACAAAGTCAAAGATGAGACAGACAGAGACAAACACATGCACACGCCCGCCTGCATGCACACCTCCTCGCTCGCACATCCTCCAACACACACACACACACAGAGTCAGTCAGCACGTTTACGTGATGTTAGAAAAGGTCGGTTTATTGTGTTAGCCCGACTAAAACTGGATTTTTAAAACACATGTAAACGTGTTAGTCCCACTGAAAACTGAAATCATACTAAATCAAATCTCTCAAAGTCGGACTAACACACCTAGATAACGCGGTTGGGGATGGATTTACTCTGGCATGTACACGCTTCAATCGGCCCTGAACTGGCCTAGACGTTCTGCGCATGATCCATAGTTCCCGCAGCGGTGGTTCACCCAGAAGTCGAACAGCATAGTATCAACATGGCGAGTGCTAGAGCGAGAACCACATGTTCCTGGACATACTAGGAGGCAAACTTCATGTTGTGTCAGCTGAAGGAGTTGACTATCCTACAGTACGTGGATGGAAGGAGAATACGGAATGGCGAGCTATTTAAGAAAGTGGTGGAAAAGTTGGATGAAGCGGGATTTAAAAGAACCCCCGAGCAAATCCGTGTTCGGTGGAAGCACCTCAAACAGGCCTGCTAACTCGTTTGTCGCCTGTCTGGTGTGTGACGCAATAGCTCAACTGGAAGAAGGTCCAATAGCAACCAGCTGAAAGGGAGCATATCGCCACCTACCGTACCAGGGTCGGACATACTTTCGTCAATAAATCGATTCTGCCCCGGTTCATGTATACTTGGACAGCGACAGTAGTCCAGTTACACGGTCTAATCGAGCTGTAACCATAGCTCGACTTACCTGTGCATGTAAATGCAGTCACTGGAGCAGAGACATGCAGAAACATATTCTCTTGACAGCGTGATGGGCAGAAAAGACAGCAAAAAGAAAACCGTGATGTTTGATAGACAGCTACAGGTAACAAACACACACACAGACAGAGAGAAGTTGGAGAAGAAGTAGGAGTATGAGTGAAGTTAGAGCCACTATTGAATCTGAGCAGTTGGAAATGTGGGCCTCCAAGCAGTGAGCCGTGTCTGAATGGAAAGCTGCAGTTGCTTTTCATTCTGGAAGCAGCAGTTCATTCTGGAAGCAGCATTTCATTCTGGAAGCAGCAGTTCATTCTGGAAGCAGCAGTTCATTCTGGAAGCAGCAGTTCATTCTGGAAGCAGCATTTCATTCTGGAAGCGGCAGTTCATTCTGGAAGCAGCAGTTAATTCTGGAAGAAGCATTTCATTCTGGAAGCAGCAGTTCATTCTGGAAGCGGCAGTTCATTCTGGAAGCAGCAGTTCATTCTGGAAGAAGCATTTCATTCTGGAAGCAGCAGTTCATTCTGGAAGCGGCAGTTCATTCTGGAAGCGGCAGTTCATTCTGGAAGCAGCAGTTCATTCTGGAAGCAGCATTTCATTCTGGAAGCAGCAGTTCATTCTGGAAGCAGCAGTTCATTCTGGAAGCAGCAGTTCATTCTGGAAGAAGCAGTTCATTCTGGAAGCAGCATTTCATTCTGGAAGCAGCAGTTCATTCTGGAAGCAGCAGTTCATTCTGGAAGAAGCAGTTCATTCTGGAAGCAGCAGTTCATTCTGGAAGCAGCAGTTCATTCTGGTAGCAGCAGTTCATTCTGGTAGCAGCAGTTCATTCTGGAAGCAGCAGTTCATTCTGGTAGCAGCAGTTCATTCTGGAAGCAGCAGTTCATTCTGGAAGCAGCAGTTCATTCTGGAAGAAGCAGTTCATTCTGGAAGAAGCAGTTCATTCTGGTAGCAGCAGTTCATTCTGGAAGAAGCAGTTCATTCTGGAAGCAGCAGTTCATTCTGGAAGCAGCAGTTCATTCTGGAAGAAGCAGTTCATTCTGGAAGCAGAAGCAGCAGTTCATTCTGGTAGCAGCAGTTCATTCTGGTAGCAGCAATTCATTCTGGAAGAAGCAGTTCATTCTGGAAGAAGCAGTTCATTCTGGAAGCAGCAGTTCATTCTGGTAGCAGCAGTTCATTCTGGTAGCAGCAATTCATTCTGGAAGCAGCAGTTCATTCTGGAAGAAGCAGTTCCTTCTGGAAGAAGCAGTTCATTCTGGAAGCAGCAGTTCATTCTGGAAGCAGCAGTCCCTTCTGGAAGCAGAAGCAGCAGTTCATTCTGGAAGCAGCAGTTCATTCTGGAAGCAGTATGCATCCGAGCATACTTAACTTCTGCTGTTACCACAACATCTGAGCTTTGTTCACACCTGGTGCGCTTCATTGATTAGAAAGGCAATGTTAACAAGCCAGGGACAGAGGGAGAGCAAGTAAGAGACAGAGAAGAAAAGAGAGAGGGAGGGAGGGAGAGAGACATAGAGACAGAAAGGAAGAGATTGACAGACAGAGAGTAAGAGAGACAGAGGGAAAGAGTGAGAGACAGAAAGAGAGGGAGAGAGACAGACAGACAGACGGGGAGAGACAGAGAGAGAACCGAGAAGACAGAGAGACCAGAGCTTTGGGCATCGTATCTGAGGAAATAAGCAGTGAGTCAAACCTTGCGTTGTTGTCTGCATGCTGTGCAGTGGCTCACAACCACACTGATACGAGCAGCAAATGACCAACACTAGTGTAGCGCACTCTCCCTGTGAGTGTGTGCACTTGCTCGGATGTGTGTGTGTTTGTGTGCATCTGCATCAGCTTGTTATATAAATGGCAGACAGGGCACCCAGTGTCACTGTGGAGCACCTCTGATGAATATGGGAAGAGGAAATATTCAGCTGAGGGAATCTAATCAAGGATTAACAACCCAGTTGCTCAGCTGATTGTCTGTGTGTGTGTGTGTGTGTGTGTGTTAGAGAGAGAGAGAGAGAGAGAGTGTGTGTGGGGGGGGGGGGTGTTGTGTGCTGTGGTGTGTGTTGTGTTGTGTTGTGTGTGTGCGCGTTAGAGAGAGAGAGCGAGAGTGTGTGTGTGTGTTAGAGAGAGTGTGTTGTGGTGTGTAGGGGTGTTGTGGTGTGTGTGTTGTGTGTGTGTGTGTGTTAGAGAGAGAGAGAGTGTGTGTTAGAGAGAGCGTGAGAGTGTGTGTGTGTTAGAGAGAGAGCGAGAGTGTGTGTGTGTTAGAGAGAGTGTGTGTGTTGTGATGTGTGAGTGTATATGTTGTGTGTGTGTGTGAGAGAGAGAGAGTGTGTGTGTGTGTGTGTTAGAGAGAGTGTGTTGTGGTGTGTGGGGGTGTTGTGGTGTGTGTGTTGTGTGTGTGTGTGTGTGTAAGAGAGAGAGAGAGAGTGAGTGTGTGTTAGAGAGAGAGAGAGTGTTGTGGTGTGTGGGGGGTGTTGTGATGAGTGTGTGTATGTGTTGTGATGTGTGTGTGTGTGAATAAAAGAACACCGCCTTGATGACACCAGCGACGTCTCTTCTTGTGACATGAAGACGCGTGTTACTCAGCACACTATAAATGAATCGTCACCTGGAATATGATTTTGCAGTACATATATTTATGAATGTGAAGGTCAGTGGAGCTTAGATCAAATCACATCCCAGCCGCCAGACAGAATCCATTATTAAATACTAACCCCCAACTTGAACGCACACTCGCTGAAAAGAGTGGCACCGAAACCTCAAAAAGAGCCCACCGAGGGATCACTGTGTGCGCCGCTGAGACCGTGCGGCGTCCAGGGAGGGCAGGCTGTGACCTTGTTGATACTGAAAATGGATTGCGTTTTGGTTTTCGTTTGTCTCTGTATGTTGACATGATGGATGCGGCTATTATACCCTGCAATTCAAATCAAAACCCCCCCCGAGCTGATGCAAAAAGGGGGAATCCTTTCAGCGGCAGCAGACTTCTTCAAACCGAAGCCCCTGCATACGCATGTAGATGGATGTGTTTTATGTCATTTTTGCAAGCCCATGCACTTATTTACCCACACACACATGCACGTGCAGACACACACGCTCTCTCTCTCTCTCTCTCTGTCATACACACACACACACAAAGCACACACACACACAAAGCACAAACATGCAAACTCCCTAAAAGCAATGCAACGGCTGTCTGAAATGGTCAAGGAGATTGATGTGGTGTGACCCCAGAACCCTTTACTACTCCAAATTATTCATACAGGTCATCATGTATGCAGTACACGCAACGACACACACACGCATGCCCACACAGAGAGGGAGAGAGAGAGAGAGAGAGAGAGAGAGAGAGAGAGAGAGAGAGTACGCTGTGGCAACTTACCTGACCACATGACTGATGTTACACACAGAAACATGTTGCTGTAACAGAGATAACAATGGCACGTTGTAAACTTGTCGAAGTTCGGCAAAATATAATGAGTTATCGCTCTTTACATATCGAGTTTCTCTTGTACTCCCCACATTCAAACCTGGCCTCTTTCGCTCCGCGCCCCCTAGTGGTGACGGTTGTGGTCACGTGCATTACGTCGTGACGTCCGTGTCCCTTCGTCACACGACGGCGACGGAGTTGGTATGTTGTCCGATGGAGCTCACTCCG
Source organism: Lampris incognitus (assembly GCF_029633865.1). Lineage (NCBI taxonomy): Eukaryota > Metazoa > Chordata > Actinopteri > Lampriformes > Lampridae > Lampris > Lampris incognitus. Next base: position 57,470,796 of record NC_079219.1, read on the forward strand.
AATATGACTAAAAAAGTGTTATAAAAGTGCACTCCACTTACGGCAGTCGATGTATAAATGTATGCGCAACATTTTTCTATGCCACATATTTTTTTGTGTTTCTTTTGTCAAACTTCGCGAAACGTTCACTCAGGCTAATGAAGCGCGTAATGGCCGCCATTGTTTTCCGCTAGCTAACAGTTGCTAGCTAACAGTTACTAGCTAACGTTTTCTAGCTAACAGTTGCTAGATAACGTTTGCTAGCTAACAGTTGCTAGCTAACGTTTGCTAGCTAACGTCTGGTTACATTTCTCTATGAATAGGGCTGGAGTTGAGCTGACACTACGACCACAACATCTATCTGTTCATTTTGATTTTGCCAGGCATGTTGTTTTGCTGAATATACATTTTCTGCGATGTACAAATAGTTATATTCATTTCATATTAATACAGAACGGGAACTTAATGTTTATATTAAGTAGTGAAATTTAACACGGTTGTAAACAACACTACGTCACAATACGTACGTGTCAGAGGACACGTTTTTGCGAGAGCGAGATACGTGTATATGGACACGTATTAGTTGCCACTGGGGCCGCAATCCCGTCTTCTGGCCACTGGGGGGCGCAATCCTGTCTTCTAGGTCTAGGCCAGTGGTTCTCCACCTTTTTGGGGTCCTGGACCCCCTGCGTATTTTTGATCTACCCTGAGGACCCCTCCGCCTGATCTTGGGGGAGGGGGGTTGCAATTTGATAGAAACAGTAGAAACTGCATTTTAAATTGCATTATAGCATTTATTCACTCTTTGGGGCAAAAATAAGAGCTTTCAGTTGTAACTTAGATATAGTTAACAAAACAGAATTCTTATGCAGTAACTTTCAGATATATGTAACAAAACAGAATATGTATTCAGTAACTTTCAGATATAGTTAACAAAACAGAATATGTATTCAGTAACTTTCAGATATATGTAACAAAACAGAATATGTATTCAGTAACTTTCAGATATATGTAACAAAACAGAATATGTATTCAGTAACTTTCAGATATATGTAACAACAGAATTTTTATGGAGTAACTTTTAACAATGCAAACGGGAGCGAGATCTCTTATTAAAATACAATAAATTACACTTGTGAAACAGATGTAATTAGAGAAAAAAGTCCTGTTACCCTTTATAGTTTAGGTAGATAAAGGTCTCAGTCACATTTGAGTAAAATAATCCTATTTCCATAAATGTCATAGGATCTTTTTTTTAAAGATATTTTATTTTCACGGACCCCTTGCAATTACACCACGGACCACTAGGGGTCCGCGGACCCCCGGTTGAGAAACACTGGTCTAGGCAGAGCTGTATCGGTCGGGATTCGCCACAATTTCTCCACCACACAAGGTAAACGTTACTCTTCCAGCCAGCCAAATTGAGCAGACGTGAATTCTTTCTCTGTGGGTTGCGGAGTTTCCTAAATTGTAAACACCATACATATAACGTTAGTTCAATAACGTGGTACATACCTGCTTCCAAAAATAATTTGAAGATAGCAAATTTAGCTACGACTCACATATTAAGAACATTCCCTTCGCTTCGCATCGCTCCGCCATCTTTGTTCAATATTTTTTACATTCTATTGCGTCATGACATGGTCATGACAGACCTAGTAGGCTACAGGGCGCCCCTAGCGCTATCTGTGAGACACGTGTCAATGAACACGTATAAGTGACTTGCAGAAGCGTGTCCATAGACACGTAAAGAGGAGGCGACCGGTCTGGTTGTAAATTATACGATCAATTTTTGTTTTGGTTGAACCAATTGTTATTATTTATTTTATTTTGAATTGTTATTTATTTTATTTTGTGTTTAGATTAGATTAGATTGTTTTATTATGTATGTATTCATATATCAGCAGTAGAAAAGCCCTTCGTCACACGGCGGCGACAGAGTTGGGCTGGAGTTGAGCTGACAATATGTGAGCACAACATCTGCCTGTTCGTTTTGATTTTGCCAGAAGTGAGTTGTGCCAAAAATACATGGGCCTGCAGCAGCTACCCTGAATTCAGAGGACTGGTGTGGTTTCTACACGGTATAGCCAGAAAAAGAGGGTTACGTTAACAAAGTACAGACTGAGTGCTCATAGCCTGGCCATAGAAACAGGCAGACATAAGAAAACATGGCTGCCAAAAGAGCAGCAACTGTGCCAACAGTGTGGAGGAACTGCTGTAGCGACAGCAGCGCTTCCTCACACAGTGCCCAACATTTAAACTTATGGGGGCACAATATTCCCCAAAATTCAGCAATAAACACCCACAATTTATTAAATCCGATAACGAAAAACTGAAAAGTATGCTGGGCGAAATGAAAGAAAGTTGCGTTCTGGCAGGACAGTTTTTCTCTGCCTGCCACAACATGAGGGGATCAGAATGATCTGCTGGTCCACGCCAGGCCTCAATTTTAAGTTGCCTTCTGGTTATTCATGTATTATATGTATGTATTATTGTCTTCTTTCTGTGTGTATATTTGTTAACTTTCCTTATTTGTACAACGCTTTGGCAATACTGTATTTAGTTATGGTCATGCCAATAAAGCAATTGGAATTTGAGAGAGAGAGAGAGAATTTGTGAATGCAGATTTGGCACGTATGTGTACAGGTATATGCATATTAGTGCAAGCACTACATGATTGATAGATCGTGTCAAAAAAAAACAAAACTACAGAAGCCTTAAGCCTTGCATGATTGCATATAAGGCTTCGCTTCCGGTGTGGGAAGATGGCGGCACGAATTCACGTTTGTGACGGCCTCACCCAGTACCGTCCACGCAGTGCAGTGTCTTTGTCCACGTCTGCGTTTAGGTTTTGTCTTGTTTGATGGCTGGGATGCTGGCGCTGTAACAATAGGATTGTTGTTTCTAGTTTGTGGTTCCGGGGAGCAATTAAGAGTGTGACACAGACCCTGAGTGACGCTGGCTAGAGCTGCAAGTGACGGAATTGATGATTGAAGGATTTACGTTAATAAAGTAATAAGTAAGCAAGTAAAGCTTTAACCGTCCACCCTGTAGGGTTAAGTAAAGAACGGAACAGAATCAAACATGGTGGCAGCGGTGTACAAGTTTAGTTGCCGTTAGATGCGAGCGAGTACTGCTAGCTAGCTAACGCAAATTCATTTAGAGTCGACTGACTAACCGAACGCCGCAACGGGAGAGGCTAACGGTCGTCAGGATGGATGGACTAAAACCTCCGGCAATACTAGTGTTAGACTCCAGCAACTTAGTCAAGACACGAAAGAGTGAGAAGGAGGAGTTTACATTGTACATGGACATTGTCCCTCCCGATGCGGAGGAAAGTACAAGAGCCAAGCTATTCTGTCTCATAGGAGAGAGTGGGAGAGAGCTGTTGAACACTCTGGCCCGTGACAGCACATCAGCGAGGAGAACAGTGGGTTCAATGGTGGCGCTGTTTGATGGACACTGTAATCCAAAGGTGAACAGGACTGTTGAGAGATACAGGCTTTTTATAAGAAACCAGGGATTAACAGAAAACGCTGACAAATACATCACAGACTTGAGAATGCTAGCCAGTAGTTGTAATTTTAGAGACAGTAAAGACTCACAAATAAGAGACCGGATTGTGTGTGGCACAAAAAGGTCTGCAATGAGGGAGAGATTACTCAGGGTCTGTGTCACACTCTAATTGCTCCCCCGGAGCCACAAACTAGGAATAACAATCCTATTGTTACAGGTGTCGGATCGGCTGGGAAAACTTGGGTCTGCTGCGTTTTGTGGGCCTGACAGGACGCGGAAGCGGGGCAGGCTAAGCTAACTGCTAGCCCATGCAGACCAGCAGTTCCGACAGTCATCCTGGCTGGCGTTCGTTCCCCTGGACAGGGGTTTATTTATTTATTTATTTATTTTTGGATATATTTGTTAGTTTAGATATATGCGTTAGTTGGTTTGTGTGTTCTTGAAGTTCATGTAGTTTTTGGATACATGGTTTTGTCTTTGTGTTGCACTGCTGTGAGCTGGGGGAAACGACCGTACGTGAAATGAAATGACAAAGTGTTCCTGATTACTACAATAAGCCTTATTGTGCGATGAGCGTGTGAGGCGAGGGGTTAAATGATGGACTGAAGTGCAATGATTTGTATTGATTAGGAGTTCCCCAGTACATTGATTATGAGCCCAATGAAACGAGGCTCGCCGAGGATTAAAAGCCAGACTTCAGAGAGAGATTGACCGGTGCAGTACCACCACATCGCTTGTGCACCAGGTCTATTTTTGAAAATGCAGGTTTTATTAGGAGTGGCCCTCTTTTTATACTAGCTGAAGGAGTACTGCGTGTCACTCGCTTGGAGTGTTTGCACAGGGGAAACAGATTGCATGGTTCCGCTCTCCATATCCTACTGCAAATCGGGTCCAGATCCGTCCAAAATATGAATCACGGGAAAGTATTTGTCAAGTCAGACACTAAGATAGAGAGATTTTGTGTTGGGCTATGTATATTTGCGTGATTTTTTAAAATGTTATATATATATTTTTTTTTTTTGTACTTGGAATTTAAAATGCCCTTTTGTTTAATGGGGGAGGACTAGAAGATGTGGCATGAGATGCAGTTTGTTGACATTATGTTTGTGTGCTCCCTCCTTCCCCAGAGCTCCATGTATTCACTAGCCCTGAAGTGTCTGATCAGCCTCTCTACAGTGATACTGCTGGGCCTCATCATAGCCTACCATGCACGAGAAGTACAGGTAACACACACACACACACACACACACACACACACACAGATGCAGTCTAATTCCAATCAGAGGGGACTTTCAAAGTTAAAAAAATCACAGAGGACACACTCACATGTGGGCACACAGACACATGCACAGTCGCACAAACACACACACACACACAGGCATTAAGCCCTGTGTGTAGTCGTAAAACAGAGTAAAAAGTGGGCGTCCAGGTGGCGTAGCGGTCTATTCCGTTGCCTATCAACATGGGGATCGCCAGTTCAAATCCCTGTGTTACCTCCGGCTTGGTCAGGGGTCCCTACAGCCACAATTCGTCGTGTCTGCGGGTGGGAAGACGGATGTGGGTATGTGTCCTGGTCACTGCATTAGCGCCTCCTCTGGTTGGTTGGGGTGCCTGTTCGGGGGGGGGCGGCTGGCATGGTCCTCCTACATGCTAAACTCCTCACTGTCAGGTGAAAAGACGTGGCTGGTGACTCCACATGTATGAGAGGAGGCATGTGTTAGTCTGCAGCCCTCCCCAGATCGGCAGAGGGGGTGGAGCAGCGATCGGGATGGCTCGGAAGAGTGGGGTAATTGGCCAAGTACAATTGGGAAGAAAAGGGAGGGGGGAAATCCAAAAAACAAAACAAAACAGTGCTGCCATCAAATGATCCAATATCTGTCACTTACAGGACTAAAATATGATTTTTTTCCCCCAACCTTATTAAATTACATTTGAATCGGGTACATTTGTGGCATTATTTTGAACAAGAGTTTACCTTGAAATGCAGAGAAAACAGCACCTGAGCTCTGTGTGTGTGCAGCATGTACTACATTTTGTCGATGTCTGACGTGCTGCTGATGTAAACCAGGGAACCCAAGTTTGTGTCTTCTCGAGCCAATTAATTACATTAACGAGAGTCATGGTGAGATAAAGGAGAGAATCAGCCTGGCTTCAAATTAAGTGGATACATAGAGAATGTCCGGCACATATTCGGCCAATAGCCCTCTCTTTGAAACGATGCTGAGAGGATTAAACACACACGCATGCGCGCGCGCACACACACACACACACACACACACACACACACACAAAGACACACAGGCTCGCACAAAGACACAGAAATCTGTTCATACACAGGCACACACGAACCAAACAAATCACACACACACACACACACACACACACACACAGTGGATATAGAAAGTCTTCACACCCCTGTTAAAATGGCAGGTTTTTGTGATATAGAAAAATGAAACCAAGATAAATTATATCAGAACTTTTTTTTTGAAATTGCAACCTATAAAAATATTTTGGAAAACAATCACATTTTTAGGGGCAAAAAATAAAAACACAAACCTTACAATAACCTGTCTTGACGTATGCTCCATAATCCAGGTGAGACAATCCAAGAAGGTTGAATCAGTTCATCTGGGTACAACGTTTATTGACAGATATGTTTCATCACTCAGGTAAGTGACATCTTCAGTATAAACTGACTGCAGGTATCCCACACTTACAAACAACACAGTACAATACAGCTGCATAACGACCGAAACCAACGACCAGTTTCATGTGCAAATATGGATGTGCCCATTAACTAGATCCCTGAAAGAGTGGCCAGGCCACTGTAGTAAGGAGGTTAAGCACAACAAATAGGGTGTTGACTTCAAGTCATGATGCAAAGGTCTCCTTTGGTATGGAACTACCTTAGCGCCATAGAAATAAATTTATCTAAAGACACAAGTGAGATCACACTTTGTGTCTGAAGTACACACGTTTTTTCAAAATGGCCACTCTTTCAAGGATGAGGCTGTGCACATCCTTGATAAGGAGGAATGATGGTTTGAAAAGCAGAGTCAAGTTGTACCAGTGCCATGTAGTGGAAAGGGGGCTTTTTGCCCCTTTTCAACTGCATGGTACTGTACTGGCTCAACTCGACTCTGCTCTGTTCGACTCTACGTACTTGCTTTACTTTTTGGCATTTCATTTTCCACTGCAGATAGTATCCCCTCATGGCGAAGCCCCGCTGGTCATTTGTGGGCGCGTTTAAGATTTTATTTATATTTAAATAAATATACATATATTTATATTTATTTATATTTTATTTTATTTATGTATTTATTCATAGTGGTATTTTCATGTCACCTTTTAGTATCGGCTCAGCTCACTTGGAATCTCGACAGAGGTGGTGCCAAAAAAAGTACCTGGTACTATCCCTAACTTTTGCCCAATGGAAAACCACAAAAAGCGAGTAGAGTTGAGTCGAGCCAGTACCATGCAGTGGACATGGGGCAAAAAAGGCCATCTATGTGAAGAGGGAACATCCATCCCTGAGCCGGGGGGGAGGGGCAAAGAGTACAGCTGTCACCATCTTACAATGCTGTGGTTGCAAACATTCCCTAACCCCCTGTGAATAGTACACATGGCCTTTGAAAATCTAGTTAAAGGTCACACCCATATTTGCACATGAAACGGGTCGTTGATTTCGGTTGTTAGGCGCTGTATTGTACTGTGTTGTTTATAAGGGTGGGGATACCTGCAGTCTCTCTAGACTGAAGAGGTCACTTAGTTGAGTGATGAAACATATCTGTCAATAAACGTTGTATCCAGGTGAACTGATTCAACCTTTTTTGATTACAAACCTGGTTGCATAAGTGTGCACACCCTGTTACAATTGCAGATGTGGCTGTGTTCAGAATTAACCATACCACATTCAAATTCAAGGTAAATAGTAGTTGTTATACACCTGCCATCAATTGAAGTGACTGTGATTAACCCCGAATAAAGTTCAGCTGTTGGTTTAGGATTTTCCTGACATCTTCTTGGTTGCATCCAACTGCAAAAGCCATGGTCCACAAAGAGCTTACAAAGCATGAACGGGGTCTCATTATTGAAAGGTATCAATCAGGAGAGGGGTACAAAAGAATTTCCAAGGCATTAGGTGTCTTCATGCATGATCAATAATCCAGGTAAGGAAATTCATCTGGACACAACGTTTAGTGGGAGAAACGTTTCATCACTCATCTAAGTGACTTTTGATAAACAATACAGTGGCATAACAACTGAAAACAACGATCCAACGGGGAGTCAAAGAGGCCATCCATGTGAAGAGGGAACGACTTGTCCCTGAACCGTACATCTGTCACCGTCTTACAATGCTGTGATTGCAACCATGCCCCAATCCTCTGTGAATAGACCACATGGCCATTGTAACTCTAGTTAATGATCACGGCAATTTGCATATGGAACCGATCATTGGTTTCGGTTGTTATGCCACTGTATTGTTTATAAGGGTGGGGATACCTGCGGTCAGTTGAGACTGAAGATGTCACTTAGATGAGTGGTGAAATGTATCTCCTAATAAACTTTGTGTCCAGATGAACTGATTCAACTCTCTGCAAGGCATTAGATATGTGATGGAGCACAGTGAAGACAATCATCAACAAGAGGAGAAAATATGGCACAACAGAGACATCACAGAGAACAGGACGCCCCTTTAAAATTGATGAGAAGATGAGGAGAAAGACAGGGAGGCTGCCAAGAGGCCTACGGCATCATTAAAGGAGCTGCAGGAATTTCTGCCAAGTTTTGGTTGTTCCCTACATGTGACAACAATCTCCTATATTCTTCATATGGCTATGGCTATGGGGTAGGGTGGCAAGACGGAAGATTTTCACATGGAAAAAAAAAAACATCCAGCCTGGCTAAATTTTGCAAAAAGCTGCTTCCAATCTCCCAAAACCATATGGAAAAGTGTGCTATGGTCTGATGAGACCAAGGTTGAACTTTGGCCATCATACCAAAAGGTATGTTTGGCACAAAAACAACACAGCACATCACAAGAAGATAAGCATACCCACGGTGAAGCTGGTGGTACCGGCATTGTGCTTTGGGACTGCTTTTCTTTAGCCAGAACTGGAACTTTAGTCAAGGTGGAGGGAATCGTGAATAGCTCTATTACACCAGTTGATTTTGGCACAAAATCTTCAGGCGTCTGCTAGAAAAGCTGAAGATGTAGAGGAACTTCACCTTTCAGCAGCACGACAACGACCCAAAGCATACATCCAAATCACCAAAGGAACGGCTTCACCAAAAGAAGATTAGTGTTTTGGAATGGCCCAGCCATTCTGAAGAGGGCTGTGCATAGGAGATGCCCTCGCAATTTGATGGATGTAGAATGTTTTTGCAAGGGAGAGCGGGAAAATATTACGAAGTCAAAATGTGCCAAGCTGATAGACTCTTAGCCAGAAAGACCGAGTGCTTTAATAAAACCAAAATGTGCTTCAACAAAGTTAGTTTCAGGGTGTGCACACTTGTGCAGCCAGATTATTGTATCCCCCCCCCGAAAGGTCTCTGGTTGTTTTTCACTTGATTTTTATAGGTATAGCTCTTTTATAGGTATAGCTCTTAAGGCAGAACTTTTGAATCATGATTGGCAGGAAATTAATGTAGAGGATACTAATGAATCATATGATACATTTTTGGACACATTCTTGACAATTTATGAGCAGCATTGTCCATTGAAAGAGTATACACAAAATTCTAAAAAGAGGGGAAAACCATGGTTCACAAAGGGGTTGGAAAAAGCTTGCAAAAAGAAAAATAGGCTCTATAGGGAATTTATTAAACATTGAACAAAGGAAAAGGAGGACAAGTACAAACAATATAAAAACAGATGAACATTTATTATGAGATCACAACAAAAAGACTATTATAATCAGCTGTTGAAAAAGCATAAATATAATAAGGCTACCTGGGGTGTGCTTAATGACATGATTAAAAATCGTAGTAAAAGGAATTTTCCATCATATTGTAAAAAATGATAATTCAGCTATTGAAAATATAGAGGGAATTGTAAATGAGTTTAATTATTTTTTTAATGTAGGCCCAAATTTAGCAAAGAAAATTAACCTTCCTACAGATGAAGACAGTAATTTTGATTTTGATTTTGTATTTGACAACAGAAATTCAATGTTCCTGGGTGGAGTCTGTTGAGAGTGATGTGGTAGAAGTGATTAGAAATAAGAATAAAAAAATCCACTGATGGTTATACTATTGATATGTCACTAATAAAAGAAGTAATTGACCGTGTCCTCAAACAATTTACTTATATACGTATATGTAATAAATCTTTTCTAACAGGTATTTTTCCTGATAAAACGAAATGATTAAGGTGGCTCCAATCTATAAAAATGGTGACAAACATATTGTATTAAATTATAGATTTGTGTCTTTGATACCTCAATTTTCTAAATTACTTGAAAAATTATCTGTAAATAGACTTGATGACTTTATTGACAAATGTGAGTTATTGAGGGACCATCAATATGGGTTTAGGAAAAATCAGTCGACATCTTTAGCAGTGATGGATTTTGTAGAGAATATAGCAACAGCAGTAGATAAGAAACAAAACACGGTAGGTGTTTTTATTGATTTACCTAAAGCATTTGTCATAATTGATCATTCCTTACTCATGAAGAAATTGGAACGCTATGGAATAAGAGGTGTCACACGGCGCTGGTTAAGAAGTTATTTAAATAATAGGTTTCAGCATGTGAAAATTGAAAACACTCAATCACATCTAAGAAGAGTAACTTGTGGTGTTCCACAAGGTTCAGTATTGGGACCTAAGTTGTTTTATACTTTATTGAAATGATATTTCTGTGGTATCTAATGTGTTGAAATTTGTTACTTTGCTGATGATAAAAAAAAAAATTTCTGGGGAGGATATGAAAGTATTGTTGAAAACAGTAGAAAGGGAATTGAGAATGTTAAAAAAGTGATTTGATATTCAGTTATCACTAAATGAAAATAAAACAAAATGTATGGTGTTCGGTTTTTTTTAGAGTTAATTGTGAAATAAAACTGAAGTTAAATGGAGTTGAAATTGAAAGAGTGTTTGAAACAAAATTCTTGAGATTGATTATTGATCACAAACTCTGTTGGAAGCCACATATTGAATATATTAAATGGAAATTATCTAAATCTATTGCTATTCTTTTCAAAACAAGGAATGTGCTGAAGAGGAAATGTTTGCGTATATTGTGTCGTTCATTGATAATGCCATATCTGTCATACTGTGTTGAGGTTTAGGGAATTGTTTATAAAACAAATATAGAGCCTATAATTAAACATCAGAAACGAGCTATTAGAATAATAAATAAAGCTTGTTACCGTGAATCTACTAATCCATTATTTATACGGTCCTGCACCTTAAAATTCTTAGATATTGTGTATTTAAAAACATTGGAAATACTTTGTCGAGCTAGAAGTGAAAGCCGTCGTGTTTGTATCCAACAACTTTTTTAATTAAGAGAAGGAAACTATAATTTAAGAGGGTTGTTTATTTTTGAAACCTCTAAAGTGAGAACCAATGTAAAATACAGATGTGTTTCAGTTTTGGGAGTCAAGCTATGGAATGGTCTTAATGATGAGTTGAAATTGTATAGCTCGCTGTTGAGTTTCAGAAAGTCTTTAAAACGTAAAATAATTAAGGATTACAACTTAGTATAAATTATTTTTTTCTTACTATTGTAATTCTTTTTTTTTTTTTTTTTTTGGGATTTTTCCCCTTTTTCTCTGAATTGTACTTGGCCAATTACCCCACTCTTCCGAGCCGTCCCGGTCGCTCCCCCACCCCTCTGCCGATCGGGGGAGGGCTGCAGACTACCACATGCCTCCTCCCATACATGTGGAGTCGCCAGCTGCTTCTTCTCACCTGACAGTGAGGAGTTTCACCAGGGAGACGTAGCACGTGGGAGGATCACACTATTCCCCCCAGTTCCCCCTCCCCCCCCATGCAGGTGCCCTGACCGACCAGAGGAGGCGCTAGTGCAGCGACCAGGACACAAACCCACATCTGGCTTCCCACCCGCAGACACGGCCAATTGTGTCTGTATGGACAGAGGTAACACGGGGATTTGAACCGAAAATCCCCATGTTGTTAGGCATTGGAATAGACCGCTATGCTACCCAGACGCCCACTTCCTTTTGTAATTCTAATATTCTGGGTTAATTTAAAGACTGTATAGGATAGGCAACCATAAGCCTTGGGCTTCAGCCTGTTCCTTTTTCCGTCATTGGTTGATTGAGTTTTGTTGTGTGAAATGGACAGATGTAAATATGTACAATGATTTTTTTTTTCCTGTCGAACAAATGTATGACCGAAATCATTCATTCATTCATAGGTTGCAATTTTAAAAAAAAAAGTGGGAGAAGTTCTGGCATGATTTATCTTGGTTTCTTTTCTTTTTTTTTACATCACAAAAACCTGGCATTTTAACAGGGGGGTTGGGTAGACTTCGTATATCCACTGTGTATACACACCAACATGCAATTCAGACAGAGACTCACACAGACGGACGTTCATACAGAGGCAGAAATGCACACAGAACACACCCGTGCAGCACACGGGCACACAGCCCAAAACCTCTCTCTTGCAAGGCCAAAACAATCGATCAGCAATGCTTTCGTGCGTCGTGATATCTGTTTTGTGTTTGTCATTACACTAATATGATGGTGCCGCGGTCATTTAATCTGAGCCTCCATCTAAAGCCATTTGCAATTGATGCACATTGACTATTTATGGGAGCCTAGCGGGAATCAGAAGTAACGAGCGCCCCCACACTGCCTATTACCCCCTCCAGCTAAACCGTAGAATCATGCTCATCAATCTTCACCCCATATTAGTTTAGTACAGTGACTCCTTTTCATTTTATCTCAGCTCGGTTCTTGCCGAAAATGTCCTTCCGAGGGATTCTAATGGAGATTCTGGTGTATTCTGCTCTGGAGTTTTCTGGCACGCCGACTCTGGATCAATAACGAGAAGGCAGCTGTTTATTCACTATCATACACCGGATCTGGTAGACCGGTAATCGTCCTGTTTTAGGCAGCAGCTGTGTATTGAGACCGGCTGCAAAGGGACACCTACTCAGCTTAATGTATGCTTGCTCACGTCCTCGTGTGTGTGTGTTTGTGTGTGTGTGTGTGTGTGTGTGTGTGTGTGTGTGTGTGGGTGTGTGTGTGTGTGCGTGTGTGTGTGCGTGTGTGAGTGCAAGTGACAGTATAGAAGCACTCATTGATAAAAGGGCCCTTGTGTCTGCTCACAGGTTTAATGTCACATACACACACACTCACACACACAGTCACTCATCCACCCACACACACTGTGGCTCCAACACGTGACAGGTACACTGATGTGAACAGATACAGAGAGAGTTAGAGAGTACTGTATGACAGACTCAGAGAGAGAGAGAGAGAGCGAGAGAGGTAGAGACAGAATGGTCTTCTGTTAATCTCTTTGAGAAATAATTCCTTTTGATTAAATGAAGTTAGGAGTTTGGGGAGGTGTGTGTGTGGGTGTATGAGTGTGAGGGGGGGGGGTGTTGTTGCTGGGATTAAGCCCCAAATCACTCTCTCTAATAACTCTCCCCTGGTGTGGGTGGTGTCATCTCATAAACATTTTAACTGCTACAGTAGCTTTGATAGGTGGGTGCATACATGTGTGTTCCTGCAAGTATGCATGCATGGATATATGTTTTATATATATATATTTGTAGATGTAGGGGAAAAAAACTTTTAATACATAGCAGTACAAGCTTGTTTCATGCGTCACGCACTCATCACGTGTGTACGACAAGAAGAATATCATCTGCATATTGTTGTGGTCATGAGATGCCCACTCCCTGCCCAGGAGCATCAAGCTTTTGCTTGCCCACATACACGAGTAGTTTCACATGCCAGTTGGCCTCAGGGCTTATCTTTGGACGTTTTCGGCAAAACACATAGGCTTGCACTTGATCATCCAAACACACACACAGACACACAAACACACACACCACATGAAAATATTTGCAGTGCAAAATGAAAGGCATTGTTCAATGAAGATCTCATTCTCAGATTATGACACTGCTAGAGCATTTTGCCTAGCGTCTAACAGGATATTACACGCATACAAATGCACACACACACACACACACACACAAACACACACATACACACACAGGGTTTGATCAGTGATATAAGAGGTAGCTCTCTTTCTCTCTCTCTCCCTCTTTCCCTTTCTTCCTCTCCCCATGTCTTTTTTCTGTTGTCACTTTTTTGTTTACCACTATCTGGCCTGTCTTTCTCTCTGTCCTTCTGCCTCACTGTCGTTATCAGATTAGATCTGTCTCTCCTCTCCTCCATCAGGGCTCAATTCAATTTTGTTGAATTTCACCTCCCTTCTTCTGTACTCCTCTCCTCTCTTGTTGCTCTGAATGTTGACTTTGTGCCCTTTATCTCCGTGCTGTTCCACCTTTTAATGACCCATTCTTTCTCTACCTCTCTGTCACGCTGTCACACTCACTCGCTCCCTCTCTCTCGCTCTCTCTCATTTTTTCTCACCTGGCCTCATCCTTCTGACTCTTCCTCTACCCCTCATCTCCCACCTCCTTTCCATCCCTCTCTTTCTCCTCTCTCTCCCTCATTTTTACCAATTTTTCTCACACGGCCTCATCCTTCTGACTCTTCCTCTACCCCTCATCTCCCACCTCCTTTCCATCGCTCTGTTTCTCCTCTTCCTTCTCTCTCTCTCTCTCGTTCGCTCTCTCTCTCACCCTCTCTCCACGACATGATCCATCTGGGAACAGCCTAAACCAATAGCACTCAGCATGAAACAAAGATAAACAATCAGTCCAGACTACACAATTACTCATCCGTGATCATTTGAGTTCACTTCTAAATGCCGTCGTTAGTGTAATGGTAGCACTGAAATCCTTATCATTTAAAAACAATTTTAAATCCCCATACATACAAACACGTATATGTCTCATACAAATTATACCAGCTGTGAAGATCCACATATAGTCTTGCTAACGTTCCTCCCTGTGTCATGTTCTCTGATTTGAATCAGGTAGCCATTAGCATGAGTACTCTACAGATGTAGTGATGACCCACTTTAGTAACAAATATTATGCTAAATCGTACACATAAAGCATTTATGACCTGATATTGGCACAGATTTTACATCCACTGAGTTCCAAATGTTTTATTACAGGCCAACAGATTTCCAAACTAGCCTTCAACATTTTGTGTTGTGTCTGACACCCTGTTGCAGGTTATATAAATGACAGATGTTCTGTGCCAGAGGAACGCTGAATACACCAGTTTATTGTTCCCCAGAAACTGTCACTCCAGACAAACACAGCTGTTTTTCTTTATCGTTTTGGCCCCAAAAACAGTCTTGCTGCTGACCTTCCTGTCGGCTGTTTAGAGCATCGCCCTGGTGCATCCCATGGTTCCCTTGTCCCAGTCTCTCACTGCGGGGGGAACATAAACACAGATTAACTACTAATGCCACACAGCTGTGTCTAATCGCTAAACCCCTGCAAGTGTGCTGCCGATGGGACGGGGCCACTCCAGGCCCTCTGTCTCCAGCTGACACACACCCTACTGCCACATACGCACACCACCTGCCCAACCTGAGCCCAGGGTAGCCATCTGGCTGACAACCCATCAACGGGTGATCCACATGTTGGCCTCCTTCATGCGGTGGAGCCATTGAAGCAGAGCATGGTCTGAACAGAGGAGTGCCTCAGGGTGCTGACAGACCAGCGAATGGGCAAGCAACTCCGTCTCCACCCATACCTCACTTGGCCTCCTGCTTGGAGAGTTTCATGCTGGTGCAAAAAGTTGGCACGGCCGACACCATCCACCTCCTCGGACAAAATCGCCCCCAGCCCCTAGTTGACACATCAGTTTGGAGAAAAAAAAGGGCAGAGAAAGTTGGTGTACAGGGGTGTCTTTCTTCAGAGAACTTTCCTCACGTCTACTGTAATTGTGCTGTCCACTGGACCGGATCTAGGGAACTCCTGTTGGGTCAGATTGGTCAAGAAACCACTCAGGTCACAGAAGATGTGACTGAATCTATGATAGTACCCAGCAAGTGCCTCATCACTTCTGTGGTCTTGGAGCATGGGTGGGCCACAATTGCTTCTGTCTTACCCACCTGTCTTATCCACCTGTGGATGTACCTGCCTGCCAACCAAGTGGTTTTGCGGATACTGTTCCTCCTTTCATCCAACTGCACATTTTAGGTTGGCCATAAGCTGTAAGCCCCACTTGTCTCAGGAACTCAAGTGTGGCCCTCACTTTCTGCATGTGCTGCCTCCAACTATCTATCTTTCTCTCTCTCTCTTTTTATATATATATATATACTGTGTGTGTGTGTGTGTGTGTGTGTGTGTGTGTGTGTGTGTTTGTGTGTGTGTGTGTGCGTAAGCGGCAGTATATATGCAGCATCTCAGCACTCAGGTGCAGTACTTAGTATACAAGACATTCAAAAAGGGACCCCAATTGGTACAAACAGTACAGGGTGAAGAAGGCTCTTTTTTTCCCTTAAACTCTGGAGACAAGGGAATCTGCCAGAAGCCCTTGGTCAAATTTAGTGTTGTGAAAACAACAAGCTGTACCAAGCCAGTCCAGGAGCTTGTCAACCCACAGTACTGGATGAGCATCAAACGTGGTCACATCATCCACCCTGCAGTAGCCCACACAGAGCCGTATAGACCCATGGACCCAGCCAGTCTCTCTAAATTACTGTTGTAGCCAAAAACATAGATGCAGCCTCCTTCTAAGCTTTTGCAGGGTTGAAGTGATAGACCTGTGTTGCTCCACCTCTTTCTTTGTGCACAACCTCATAATGAACATCACCAGCCTGCCATGTGACCCAAAAAGGCCCCTGGCACTTGGATAATAATTTAGAGCTGGATTAAAGAAATAATACCAAAACCTTGTCTGCTAGTGCAAAGACCTTTCCTCCATTGTATAGGCACCAATGACATTCTTGAGCCTGGGACAAATTCCCCTGTGCCAATTGCCTTAGTGAGTGGATTTTTCCTCTTCCGTTTCATTTCGCTTGTGCTTTTACCATCATCCCAGCTTTCTTTAATCAGGTCCAAAACGCCCCAGGCTTTTCTGCCAAACAAAAACTCCAAGGGAGAAAGCTGGGGAAGCCTGGGGAACCCCCAATTACAACTATCTTCCTGCCAAAATGTACAGATCGTGGACTAGATCATGATCCCCTCCACTAGACCACATGTCTGGGTGGTACACCCTCAAATTGATTTGGTTCCAACTGATTTAATGCAACCTGTGCAGCTTGTGTATTGTCTGTGACATTGATAATGTGTCTTGAAATATTGTGTCATGGGCTGTTTCTGTATATTGTATTTCATAAACCCCCAGGATAGCGATATCCCTGTGAACTACGATCTAATGGGATACCTTTGTTGTGACCAGCTGATTTTACTGTCATCCCAGCTTTCTTTAATCAGGTCCAAAACACCCCAGGCTTTTCTACCAAACAAAAAATCAAAGAGAGAAAGCCTGGGGAACCTCCTGTACAGCAAACAACAGAGGATCAAGCCATATATCCCAATTATGATTATCTTCATGCACTAACATATAGATCATGGACTAGACAATGATGCCCTCCACTAGACCATAGGTCTGTGGGTGGTACACACTCAAATTGATTTAGTTCCAACTGATTCAATGCAACCTGTGCAGCTTGTGTATTGTGTGAGACATTGATAATGTGTCTTGATCAGTTAGGATCTCTTTCAGGATCCTTACTCACAACCACATGAAGCAGTGTCTGCACCACGATCTTTGCAGAAATATTGTGCAGTGAGCTGTTTCGGGATATTGTGTCACATAAACCCCCAGGACAGCGATATCCCTGTGAGCTATGATCTAATGGAATACCTTGTAGTGACATTGACATTTGGGGCAGGGCAGCACACCACCGCCGCACCGACATACAAAATGCCCCTTTAGTTAAAAGAGGTGATTACTGGTGCCAATATTTTATTGTGTCTGACATGACAAGCTATTGGGTTATGACGAGCCTGGAAAATAATTTCCTGACACCTCTTGGGTACTGACAACTGAGTGACCTCTTCCCCACCCTCGGTCAAGACTAACTCTCCACAATCTATCCCTGACATTGGCAAGATCAGGATAGGAATATACTGTCTCAGGGCCCACATATTTACCATCCATACACATCTCTTTGGTTGTAGACTGAGCGTAGAGCAGTGTTTTTCAAAGTATAGGTTGGGACCCACAGTTAGGTCTTGGGGAGATTTTAAATGGGTTCCTAAATTATTTTCAAGAGTATTATATGTAGCTAAAGCCTTCTCCTGTCCATTGAAAACAGACAAGAAGGATGGTAATTTAATATTATAAAAGCATGGTAGATTTAGTCATATTAGCCAACACAATAATTAGTAAAATCAGTTTGGAGTCACAAGAAAACTTATTCAGAAAATGTGGGTCCCCTAAAAAAAATTTCTTCGGAGATCGCCGGTTCCCCGTGTTACCTACGGCTTGGTTGGGTGTCCCTACAAACACAATTGGCCGTGTCTGCAGGTGGGAAGCCGGATGTGGGTTATGCGTCCTGGCCGCTGTACTAGTGCCTCCTCTTGTCGGTCAGGGCGCCTGTTTGTGGGGGGAGGGAGCTGAGGGGGATGGCATGGTCCTCCCACCTATTACATCCCCCTGGCGAAACGCCTCACTGTTAGTTGAAAAGCAGCAGCTGGCAACTCCACATGTATGGGAGGAGGCATGTGGTAGTCTGCAGCCCTCTCTGGATCGGCAGAGGGGGTGGAGCGACGACCGGGACGGCTCGGAAGAGTGGGGTAGTTGACCAAGTTCAATTGGGGAGAAAAAGGGGGGGAAATTTTAAAAAAAAATCCTTGAAAACCTCTGGAGTAGAGGATGCTGGACGCTTGGGGAGCTGGCTTCGGCTGAGTCAACCCCTCTTGGGTTCCGGTTGGGAAGGTTGAGGATGAAGGTCAAGGGGATCCTCTGCATTGGTGATAGTTTGGGCAGGCTGGAGAGACACATAACCCTGTCACATTCCTTTGGTGTGACAGGGTCCTTGGATCAGTGTCCCAGAAAATTGGTCTCGGGTGGGTACAGTAGCTACAGCATTCTGACTAGACAGTGGCACAGCATTTTCCTGGAATCTGCCTGAACAAGATCCCAGCGATCGCACTTTTAACTTGTTGTGATTTGTTTCTTTATCATGTTAAGCACGGAACCAGTGAAAATGCATATCCGGGTTCTGTCAGTGAAACTAAAGACTATGGCTTTGCATTCTCACAGCCAAATGTTCCTCTATGTTTAACCGCAATTAACTTATGTAACAACAATCAAAAGCAACAACATCTTATGCACATGTTATCCATCCATCCATTATCTGAACCGATTTTCGCACCTAGGGGCAATTTAGTATGGCAGATTCATCTGACCTGCATGTCTTCAGACTGTGAGAGGAAACTGGAACACCTGTGGGAAACCCACGCAGACACGGGGAGGACATGTAAACTCCACGCAGAGGACAATCTGAGACGATCCCCAAGGTTGGACTACCCCGGGGCTCGAACCCAGAACCTTCTTGCTGTGAGGCGACCACGCTAACCACTGCACCGCCCGCACATACTATCGACACATGAAAAAAGAAGCAAACAGTTTGAAATGATCTAGTCTACCGGCCAAACTCAATTAAAAAAGGAGGCGATGTTACAGAGGTAGTCGACGGTTTCAAGTCCACCAGCAATCTTAGGTCTTCAATCCCAAAATTGATTCCCGTATTTTGGTCTGAAGGAGGCTCAGGTGTCTCATGTGAGTAATCTGCAGATCCAGTTCCTTGCAAGTGAAAACTTACTTGGCAGATAAAACAGACTCTGATCCCTAAAGTTGTTCATCTTCATCATATATGAGATGCACCGGCTCGGATTCTCATTGGAAAAAAAGACGATAATATTCATATTTTGATACCCATTTGTCATCTCTTAGTTTTAGAAGTGAAATGAATTTGAAATTGGTGTAGTATGGATTGACAGCAAAAAGAGTAATTGGGCCGCTGGGATCAGGGTACCTCCGCCAAATTAAATCCCCGCGAGCATAGTCCGGCGAAATCAATCACAGTTTTTCTGAAACTTTTGGAACTTGCTTTTAGAGACTTGCTTTTACGTAATGATCTTCTCTTAATCGTCCTTAATCTCGATTATCGTGTTTTTTTTTCTTTCCATGACCCTAGTTTAGCTTCGAAGGATTCGTTTTTTGTTTTTTGTTTTTTACTATTTTTACCTTTCTTTGGTCCTGTTAACACTGCTGCAGTTTGTAAACGTGTGTTTGTGGTGTGCTTACAAAAGAAGCTATCATCTGGAGATAATTATCATAAAGCTGGTAATGAATTTAAGTGGAATGGTGCTTTGTTGCTAGCCTGGATCCGGTCCCTTGAACCTCTTGGTTTTGTGTCCCCAGTATTTTCTCTGTAACTATGGGAACATTCGAATTTTGTCATTCATGGCGGGCTTCGCTGGCGCTTTTCCACCGACGAGCCTTTTCAGACGTTGTGGGAGAAAACGTTGGCAGGTTTCTCACATGAACTTCAGCCAACATCCGGAGAATAGGGCCCGGCTATTGTCCGGAGTTGCTCTTTCACACGTGTTGAACCCAGTAGGAGGAGAGGGGTGGTGCCTGGGTAAGGCGTGCAGGAGGCAGGACGTGATGCAAAAAGTACACTGCGGAAATTGTGGTCATAAACAGACACAATTCCAACACATGCCAGGGGGAGGGAATACATATTATAAAAATGCTATGAATACCAACTCAGTAGTATAAGACCACAGATGAGTACTACAGATGAATCGTTTTCACTCCTTTCACATTGGTAGATGACCTCATAGCATCCACATAATGTTCAAGTTGGTTTTTGAATGTGGTGAAAGAAGGTTTAGAATTTCTACATTTACATTTGTGAATATGAAATTTGGCAAGTAAAAATATAAGATTTACAATAAAAAAAATTGGTCGGCTTTTTCCCTCTTCAAATCAAAGAAGACAAGAAGTACATTGTCAAAGGTAGAGGAAAGATCAGCAGTAATGTGTATTTGAATAAAATAAAGGACGTCAGACCAAAACTTTTTAGTGGGTGTACAATACCGACATAGAAGTAGAGCGGTTTTAGGCATAGTAACACAAAATGAGCAACCAATATCAATATCATAAAAGTAGAAATAGATGTATTAGAGCTTCATGCCAAACAGATATAGTATCAGTACCTTATGTGAAATTCTTTTGGGACAAATTTGGGGAGAACATTCCTTGGAGAAGTTTTGGACTTTACCTCTCTAATACCTGTTAACTAATAAAGTCAGAGAAACCCCGTGTAAACAACGGAGTCTCTTGCCGTTCGTTGAATTTGTCTGACGATTTTGGTGTCGGCCCTTACCAACACAAGTTCCTGAACCTGGTCGTCTTTCCCCCCAGTTGTATCCGGCCAATTAACCTGCTCATCGGAGCCGTCCCGGCCTGTGCTCCACCCCCTCTGCAGATCTGGGGAGGGCTGCAGACTACCACGTCTCCTCCGATACGTGTGGAGTCGCCAGCCGCTTCTTTTCACCTGACAGTGAGGAGTTTCGTCAGGGGGCATAGCGCGTGGGAGGATCATGCTATTCCCCCCAGTCCCTCCCCCCAAACAGGCACCCCGACCGACCAGAGGAGGCGCTAGTGCAGCGACCAGGACACATACCCACATCCGGCTTTCCACCCGCAGACACGGCCAATTGTGTCTGTAGGAACGCCCAACCAAGCCAGAGGCAACACGGGGATTCGAACCGGCGAGCCCCGTGTTGGTAGGCAATAGAATAGACCACCACGCCACCCGGGCGCCCCATCTCTTGTCTTTTTGTTGGCTTTCATTGGCGTCATCGTGTAAATGACCCTTTCTTTACCCTTGGATGTTTGCACTCTTCTGGTTTCGCGCCAGTCGCATGATAGAAATGTCATCAACACATGGGCGTGTTGACACGGACCCGGGCAGCTGGCGGGGTAAAATCCATTTAACGTCCAACCCGTTTTAACTCGGACCTTTGCGTTCTCACATACAGCCCCTTTGGGCGACGTCCAAACAAGCTCAGGGTTGCAGTGCATGTGTGAATACAGTAAAACTGACTCACCGGTAGCCCGAGGAAAACCCTGATCCCACTGTAGACTGAATTATCATTGTGTCCAGGCAATGACAAACTCCGGAAAACTGCCCCAAAGACAGCTTCGCCTGTCTCGTGAGTTATCCAACCCCGATGGTCATGTGATAAAACGAGCAAATACGTGTCAGTTTGAAAATGAGCAAGTCATGCTGTTGGATCCAGGCTAAACTGTTGCATAAAAGAAATGATGTTTCATATGTTTGGCATGACATTGTGCTTGAGCAGTTGAAATGTGTGTGTGTGTGTGTGTGTGTGTGTGTGTGTGTGTGTGTGTGTGTGTGTGTGTGTGTGCAAATCTTGGGACTGTTATGTGACTCACTAGCTGCCAGCTCACCAGTGGCCTTCTCTCCTTCGGCAATAGGATGGAGGGGCCACACGCACACGCACACGCGTGCACACACATATTTTTGTAGTTCAAGCACGCTACCCAGCAACAAGAAACACTGCACTTTGTTCAAGCTAAAATCTAAAACACTCCCTCAGTAAAAAAGAGCCACTTCGGCCTATAAGTGTGTGAAATGCAGACTTGAGAGGCAAAAATTGAATTGTCATCTAGATTAATCCAATAGAGACCGTAGGCGAGAGAGCAGGAACGGAATGGTTTTGCAGTCCATTAGTGCACTTTGGGTCTCTGTGCACTGTGTCCTTCCTTGTAGAAATACAGTTGCTTTCAGAAGATTTCAGGACCAGCTCATTGATAAGGAAGACAAAGATGCTCGAAGCTATTCAAATGGAAGTGGATGTGGATGGCATTGTGGGGGGGGGGGGGGTTGTCTCGTGGTTTCCTGCTCCAGCAGCATGCGGTACTGGGTAATGCTTGGATGATGTCATGTGCTGCAGATGGAGGGCATATAGGGAACCACAATAGAACAGCAAATGAGGGCAAAGGAAGCCGTACGCTTCCCCGTGGACCGTCTTGACTTGAAATGGGCATTTCGCCCACGTATAGTCAGGTACTGTCGATCGTCAGATGTCATTTGTGTCTCGGCTTTTGCTTTCAGTGAAGGGCCCGTCTTTTAATGTTTGTGTTTAATGGAAACTAGTCTAGCGGCACCTAGGCGCAGTGGTTAGCGCTGTCGCCTCACAGCAAGAAGTTTCTGGGTTCGAGCCCCGGGGTAGTCCAACCTTGGGGGTTGTCCCGGTTCATCCTCAGTGTGAAGTTTGCAGGTTCTCCCCGTGTCTACGTGGGTTTCCTCCGGGGGCTCCGGTTTCCTCCCACAGCCCAAAGACATGTAGGTCAGGTGACTCAGCCGTACTAAATTATCCCTGTGTGTGTGTGTGGGGGGGCTGTATGATGGCCTGGCTGCCTGTTTAGGGTGTCTCCCCGCCTGCCCCCCAATGACTGCTGGGATTTGCCCCAGCATCCCCGCAACCCTGAGAGCAGTATAAGCGGTTCGGCTAATAGATGGAAACTGGTCTGTCAGCTCTCACGGTAATTTCCTGGTCTTGTGACGACATCACCGCCGGTGTAATCCTTCTGTCCGGCATCAGAGCGGCTAACCCTGCGTCTCAAGAGACAAGCTGGTGGCCGACTCAGAAATATCACGCCACCCACATTAAGACAGAATGAACTCTTTACCCTCCACTCATCTGTCACGCCTGCCCGTCCTCCTCCACACTTAAACCTCAGTCTCCTCCCGTTTTCTTCCGGCCTTGTTCCAGCCATGTCAAAACAGCCGGAGCGGAGTTCCCTTGCGGTTGAAGTCGCAAGCTTGGAAAGTGTGTCATCTGGTCTCCTGCGTGTGTGTGTGTGTAAGTTTGATAAGTGCATTTAGGGATGTATAAGGGTTAAGGGCTAGGGAATGGATGTCGTCAATAAGGGGTCCTCACAAAAGTAGAAGTACAAATGTGTGACTTGCCCCAGTTTTTGCTCTGTCTCTTAGAGCTGTGTGTATGTGTGATCGAGTTAAGTGTGCATGCACTGTTGTGTTTTTGTTCACTGTCAGTGTCTCCAGCCAGGAATCGGGTCTTGCTGTGTGCCCAGCTCCACATTCAAGCTTTCTCCCTCCTGGCAGAAATGGCGACCTGAGTCTCGTTTCACCGCGTCCAGCTCCATGTAAACCGTGTATTCCTTATGACAGGTCTGTGTGAGTGTGTGTTTGTTTGCGTGTGCACATGCATTGGTGTGTGTGTGTGTGTGTTTATGCGTGCACGTGTGTGCGTACATGTGTACAAACTTGTATGCACCAGCATGACCCTGAGCTCATTTGGCAGTCTGGCCAGCACTGTTTCTGCTTCCCTGATGAGACACCTGAAATCAAATACTCAAACAAAAAAATCACTGGCCGTCCGGGTAGCGTAGCGGTCTATTCCGTTGCCTACCAACACAGGGATCTCCAGTTCGATTCCCCATGTTACCTCCGGCTTGGTCGGGCGTCCCTACAGACACAATTGGCCGTGTCTGCGGGAGGGAAGCCGGACGTGGGTATGTGTCCTGGTCGCTGCACTAGCGCCTCCTCTGGTCGGTCGGGGCACTTGCTCAGGGGGGAGGGGGAACTGGGGGGAATAGCGTGATCCTCCCACATTGCTTCATCCTCCAGGTAAAACTCCTCACTGTCAGGTGAAAAGAGGTGGTTGGCGACTCCACATGTATCGGAGGAGGCATGTGGTAGTGTGCAGCCCTCCTCAGATCGGCAGAGGGGGGTGGAGCAGTGACCGGGATGGCTCGGAAGAGTGGGGTAACTGGCCAGATACAACTGGGGAGAAAAGGGGGGGGGAATCAAAAAAATTTTTTTTTACTGAGGTACAATGGCCCTGGAGGCTGGAAGAGGTTGAAGGAGGAATGGATGCATTGCCGGATGCTTGGATGGATGGATGGATTCATGGATGGGTGGATAGATACATGGATGGGTGGATAGATGCACGGATGGACGGATTAAGCAGGGCTTTTTCAGGGTGCCAGTGGAAGTGGGTGGAAGTGAATTTGGATGACCGGAGGTTGCATGTGCCTTCTTAGAGCTCACACCGTCACCTTCGGAGACCTCGTCTATCTTTGGTGCTGTCGTTTCCATTGCTTCTGCTTGGTCTCACCTCCCTTTTCTCCCTATGGCCTGTATTTAATCTCGCTCTCTCACGCTCTCACTCTTTCTCTCTTCCTGTTTTGCCACCTTCAGTTCTGTCCTCTTTCCTTTGTCCTCCACCCTATCATGTTTTGTAATCTTATTTTTAAATCTACCTCATCACGTTTGTCACAACACGACAAAAGACAGTTGTCAATAGAAGTGCCCCGTGGCGGCATTAAAACTCAGGAAAATAACAAAAAGGGACAGAGTCTTGTAAATCTTCTGTTTCCTCGGGGCGCCGTCTTTATATCCCTCTTTTTTCATCTCTTTTTTCCCCTTTGCTGTGTTCTCTCTCTCCTTCCTCCCTCTTCACCTGCTAAGTGCGATGACAGCTGGTGTTTAGGCTTGCTGTCTCTCTAAACACAACTAGAATCTCCTTGCTCTTTCTTTCCATCTTTACTCACACCCCCCCCCCCCCCATGCCATCCCCGCTCACCCCCATCCCCCCTTTCCTGTACACGTCCATGTTGGGGCAGTGGCACTCACTCACTCCCATTGACAGATTACCTTCCTAATGGAATTTAATTATTTAGCCCTTCCTCGTGGCGATTTAGCCAGGAAAAGACCGACAGCAGGAGAGCGAGGGAGGACAGGGGAGGAGAGGGGAGAGCATGGGGGTGGGGGGGGGTGCGTGGAGGAGGACAGGAGGGACAGTCATTTCCTCCAATGGCAAGAAACTGGATCACCTCCATTCTGATTTGGAGAGATGTCATCCAGCGAGAGAGAAAGGAGGGAGAGCAGAGGAGAGGGTGAGAGTGGGAAGACGGGAGAGAGGGAGGCCTGGAGAGGGGCTGATGGACCCGTCATGTACACACACACACACACACACACACACACACGCACAAAGTCACAATGAGAGCAAGAAAATCAGAGTGAGCGGTGATGGGTTTGCAGACAAAGCGGTGTTCTGCGAGCGTGAATGAGTGTACGTTGTGTTGAAGCCCTCCTTCCTCTCTGAGTCACCGGTCACACGGACACACATGCACGTGCACACACACACACACACAACACACAAACACAGGATAATGTCAAACACGTAAACACAGGCGAACTTGCCGCTGCAAAAAACATGCCTGCTAGACGGTCCTTCCCTTCTGTAGCTGTCCTGTCTCACACGCCTCTCCCTCACCCTCCCCCCCCCCTATAGCTCTCCTGTCTCACACACCTCTCCCTCACCTCTTCCTCAGTTCCTGTATCTCCCTGTATTTGTCTTGCCTCTTCTTTTTCACTTCTTTTTTCTCTTAACCTCTCTCTCTCTCTCTCTCTCTCTCTCTCTCTCTCTCTCTCTCTCTCTCTTGCTCTCTCTTGCTCTCTCTTACTCCCCTCTGTCTCTCTCTCTCGCTTTCTCTCTTTTCCCTTCTGTAGCTCTCCTCTCACACACCTCTCCCTCACCCTCTCCCTCGGTTCCTGTATCTCCCTCTATTGTTCGTCTTGCCTCTTCTTTTTCCACTTCTTTTTCTCTTAACCTCTCTCTCTCTCTCTCTCTCTCTCTCTCTCTCTCTCTCTCTCTCTCTCTCTCTCTCTCTCTCTCTCTCTCTCTCTCTCTCTCTCTTCCCTTATAGCTCTCCTCTCTCACACACCTCTCCCTCACCTCTCGCCCAGTTCCTGTATCTCCCTCTACTGTTCGTCTTGCCTCTTCTTTTTCTCTTAACCTCTCTCTCTCTCTCTTACTCCCCCCCTTTCTCTCGCTCTCTCTCTCACTGGGGATCCTAATTAAGCTTGGCTGCTCTTTGATGTTGTCGCCTTGGCAACAGTCACCATGACGAGGCTGGATCTGCACACTGTCTCTTGAACTCACTCAGGCATACACAACACACACACACACACACACACACACACACACACACACACACACATACACACACACTGACGTACTGGATTCATTGAAGAACTACATCCAGCGTTTGACCCCCAGTTCAAATGAAAGCTTCCACATTGACTCTGATGTGTTTCCGCATGCGCGTGCACACACACACACACACACACACACAGCAGCTGCAGGAATAGAACATGAAAGATGCATACAACGTGCTGTGCTGCATATAGGTGATGGCAGTGATATGTGCAATCTTGGCGTGCGCCCGTGCAACACGTGCACTAAAAATATCCACAGGTGGTTGGGGAAGCAGCAGTTTATCGGCAACACAAATGTTTGCTTTCATGATGACACAGGGTGGCTGTCATAACTACTAGTGCTGATGCTTGACCTGCTGTTTGTTTTGTTTCCCTACATAAATGTGTGTGTGTGGGTTATAGGCCCTTGAGATGAATCATGTGGCAAAGAGCGGTTGTTACCAACAATTGTTTCTCCAGAATAGAATAGAATAGAATTCCTTTGTCATTGCATAGAGTACAACAACACTAAGCAGCAATGCTGACGGTGCATCCACACATAAACAGCAATTGAAATTCGAAAAGAGTTCAAACTAGCTAAATATATAAATAAATTATATATATTTGCTGCACCCTATAGAACAATAAGATATTAAAAAATACGATTAAGGGGTGTCCAGGTGGCATAGCGGTCTATTCCATTGCCTACCAACATGGAGATCGCCGGTTCGAATCCCTGTGTTGCCTCCGGCTTGGTCGGGCATCCCTACAGACACAATTGGCCGTGTCTGCGGGTGGGAAGCTGGATGTGGCTATGTGTCCTGATCACTGCACTAGCGCCTCCTCTGGTTGGTCGGGGTGCCTGTTCGGGGGGAAGGAGGAACTGGGGGAATAGCGTGATCCTCCCACGCACTATGTCCCCCTGGCAAAACTCCTCACTGTCAGGTGAAAAGAAGCGGCTGGCGACTCCATATGTATCGGAGGAGGCATGTGGTAGACTGCAGCCCTCCCCGGATCGGCAGAGGGGTTGGAGCAACAACTGGGACAGCTCAGAAGAGTGGGGTAATTGGCTGGATACAATTGGGGAGAAAAGGGGGGGAAATCCACAAAAAAAAAACCCTGATTAAAAAAAGATTATTAGCAACTGAGATACTGTTCTCATACTGAGGTCAGGTGAATCGGCCATACTAAATCGTCCATAGGTTTGAACTAGTTGGCCCTGTGATGGACTGGCGGCCTGTCCAGGGTGTTTCCCTGCCTGCTGCCTAATGGCTGCTGGGATAGGCTCCAGCATCCTGCGACCCTGATTAGGATAAGCGGCTTAGGTAATGGATGGATGGATGGATGGAGATACTGTTCTTCAGGAAACTGCACATTTGCTGAATTGCAGTGGCCCTGTATACAAGTAGTGCAGTTAGGAATATATACTACATACTGAGGTGCAGCTCGAATGCAGACATCCGTGCAGTGTTCTATAAATGTAATTCTAAGTATTGTAGTACTGATAGTCACACAGGTCCCGGACTGTCAGTGTCTGTGTTTGGCAGGGTTCAGTTCTCATATGGCTTCTGGGGTAGAAGCTGTACTTGAGTCAGTTTGTCTGACATTTGATGGATCTGAAGCATCTAGAGGGCAGCAGGTCAAACAGACGATGTCCAGGGTGGGATGGGTCTTTCAGTATGTTGGCTGCTCTACTAAGGCAGCGAGAGCTGAATAAGTCCTCCAGAGAGGGCAGTGAGCAGCCGATGATCTTCTGGGCGGTATCGATGACCCTCTGAAGGGCTTTCTGTGGCATACCACGTAGCGATACAGTACGCCAGCACATTTGATGGAGCAGTGGTAGAAGGACACCAGCAGGGTCGTCCGGGTAGCAAAGCGGTCTATTCCGTTGCCTAACATCACGGGGATCGCCGGTTCAAATCCCCGTGTTACCTCCGGCTTGGTCAGGCATCCCTACAGACACAATTGGCCACGTCTGCGGGTAGGAAGCCGGGTGTGAGTATGTGTCCTGGTCGCTGCACTAGCGCCTCCTCTGGTCGGTCGGGGCGCCTGTTCCGGGGGGGGACTGGGGGAAATAACAGGATCCTCCCACGCGCTACGTCCCCCTGGCGAAACTCCTCACTGTCAGGTGAGAAGAAGCGACTGGCGACACCACATGTATCAGAGGAGGCATGTGGTAGTCTGCAGCCATCCCCGGATCGGCAGAGGGGCTGGAGCAGCAGCGACCGGGACGGCTCGGAAGAGTGGGGTTATTGGACGGGTACAATTGGGGAGAAAAAAAGGGGGGGAATCCTCCCTACAAGAAAAGTCACCAGCAGCTTCTCCTGCATGTTGGTTTTCCTCAGGCGGTGCGGAGTCTTTTTCTCACTGTCCTTCCTTTCTCTCCCTCTCTCTCTGTCTGTCACTCTGGCTTACTCTCACGCTTTTACCTCTCTTCCTTACACCTCTCATTCTCTTCCTCATCATCCTATATTTGTCATCGCCTATCCTTTTTTTCTACATTTCCTCCACACTCCACCCATGTCTTTCTGGTGACTCCTCTCCCAGCCCACCCTCACCCCCACCCCATTTCCTATATGCTTCAGTCTGGAGGAGGGACTCTGTAATGAAATCCGCTCTTAGCACTTCCTTATAATGGCCTCAGCGACAGTATCAAAAGTAACTACGGCAATTAAGAACACAAACAATATCAGCAAGGGGGCGGGGGGGTGTGCTATTAAAGCGCCGTTGTTAAGAGCTCGCTCTCGAGTCTGGCAGAAATTCCAGCATAATGATCTTTCAGAGCAAATGTTGTGATTGGGATAATTATGAATTTATGTTTAAGAGCCACCGCACCAAAAGACTTGGCGCATATCATTTAGTTTGAGCTACACGAGCACCATAGATGATATGGAAACAAGCCAAAACATACAGCGTGGCCATAGAGCAGGCTATAAATAGGTTTGGACGGGAGATGGAGAGAGATGACGTACACAGAATATTGCCGCCAATCCATCAAGTCAACCAGCCGGTGCGGACATTTTGATTACCTCACCAGGGTTGTAATGAAAGGTCTTATGACTACACATTTAAACAGCGTGTTTCCTTGTTTATCTCCCTAATTGATCTCCTGGCTTCCCTCCTCAGTTGTTTGTCATCGACAATGGAGCGGACGACTGGCGCATCGCCATGACCATGGAGCGGGTGCTGCTGATAGCCCTGGAGCTGCTGGTGTCTGCGGTGCACCCGGTACCGGGGGACTTTAAGTTTCAGTGGCGGGCACGCCTGGCCTTCACGTACACTCCGTCCCAGGCCGAGGCCGACCTGGACATGGTGCTGAGTGTGCCCATGTTCCTTCGCCTCTACCTCATTGCCCGGGTCATGCTGCTCCATAGCAAGCTCTTCACCGACGCCTCTTCCAGGAGTATAGGTGCCCTCAATAAGGTATGAATAGTGAGGACTGATGTGTGTGTTTGTGTGTCTCCGGGGGGGGGAGGGTTGTTGATTGAGTGTGCATGCGGTACAGCATGTGATTGCATGAGGTGATGGCGCACTGAGGCTAAAAAGGTCAAGAGCTCTTTCTTTTTTCTCAAATTAGATCACCTCTCATTCTACGTCTCTCTCTCTCTCTTTCATTCAGTCTTCTGACTTTCCTTCAGCTTTGTCCTTCTCATCGCCCTGTCTGATTTGATCTATCAGCTCAAATCCCTCTCCACCTCCTCTTTCCGTCACAGTGCCCAGAGACTGGGGTGTAAGTTGCAGTGGATCTTTGGTAATGCGTTTTGAGATGGGAGCGTGAAATGGGAACAAGACATTGCATACGGCTCAAATGGGCCGTGACACGAAAGAGCGACAATGAGATCTGAATATGTACGCTCGCAAAACAACAAGCAAAACAACAAGAAGAAAACGTGTGTACGAGACGTTTGATTTGTGCCGGGTTAATGATAACAGGAAGTGGTAAAGGTGTTATGTAAATTAAGCGCAGTATGAGAATAGCAGAGGGAAAGAGAGAGAGAGTTGATATTAGATGAGTAATTTAGCGAGTTTGCAAGTGCATCTGCAATAGAGCTCGTCCGTCCCTTAGGCTAAAATGAGGGAGCGAGGAGGTGAAGCTGCCACAGAGCATAGATGCAACTCCAACATGACAACTCATTTATCAGCTGCTAACGCCCTTCCAGTTCTCAGGCGCTGCTCTCAGTTGATCCATCTATCAGCCGCTGACGGTCTGCCTCTTATCGACAGATGAGCCATAGATAAGAACTACATAGAAATGGGCCAATTACCCAAAGGCCTCATGTAGCTTGACCTTGATGTAAAACTCGCCCTGGCCTGCATTACAATTACAGCGGAGACCATCCAAGCGCTAGAGCTCTGGAGTGCTACATCATGCTAATTTGCAGGTTTGCTAATTAACGAAACAAAATGGAGAAAAGCAATGTATAGACAAATCACAGAAAGTTGAATTGGTTCATCTGGACTCAATGTTTATTGAGAATTTGAGACAATATGCAATGCTGTGATTGCAACTATTCCCCAGTCCTTTGTGAATAGTACACATGACCATTGTAACTCTAGTTAATGGTCACGGTAATTTGCATATGAACATGCTCGTTGGTTTCGGTCGTTGTGCCACTGTCCATCCATCCATTATCCAAGCCACTTATCCCGATAGGGACTGCAGGATGCTGGAGGCTATCCCAGCAGTCATTGGGCGGCAGGCCACCAGTCCGTCACAGGGCCGACACATTCACACCTAAGGACAATTTAGTACGGCCAACTCACCTGACCTACATGCCTTTGGACTGTGGGAGGAAACCGGAGCACCCAGAAGCGACCCACGCAGACACAGGGAGAACATACAGACTCCACACAGAGGACAACCCGGGACGACCCCCAAGGTTGGAAAACCCCAGGGTTTGAACCCAGGACCTTCTTGCTGTGAGGCGGCCACACTAACCACTGCGCCACCGTGCCACTCTTATGTCACTGTATTGTTTTGTTTTTGTTTTTTGCCCCCCCCCCTTTTCTCCCCAATTGTACATGGCCAATCACCCAACTCTCCGAGCCATCCCGTTTGCTGCTCCACCCCCACCGCCAATCCAGGGAGGGCTGCATGTGGAGTCACCAGCTGCTTCTTTTCACCTGACAGTGAGGAGTTTCGCCAGGGGGACGTAGTGCATGGGAGGATCACGTTATTCCCCCCAGTTCCCCCTCCTGAACAGGTACCCCAACCAACCAGAGGAGGCGCTAGTGCAGCGACCAGGACACATACCCACATCTGGCTTCCCACCCGCAGACACAGCCAATTGTGTCTGTAGGAATGCCAAACCAAGCCGGAGGTAACACAGGGATTTGAACCAGTGATCCCCATGGTGGTAGGCAACAGAATAGACCACTACGCTACCTGGACGCCCATGCCACCGTATTGTTTATAAGGGTGGGGATACCTGCAGTCAGTTGAGACTGAAGATGTCACTTAAATGAGTGATGAAACGTATCGGTCAGTAAGCGTTGTGTCCAGATGAACTGAGTCACCTTTCTGTGCTGTCCTTACCTGGGTTATTGAGTATTCATGAACACATGTATAGACAAACTGAAACTATGTGTTAGGGTTCTCTTGACAAATATGTGTGGCAAAAACTCAACACACATTAACGAAAGCATGTGCGTGTTTGTGTGTGGGTGTGTGTGTGCCAGAGCATGTGTGCTTACACGTGTATGCTCATTTATTTCAGGTGCACTTTAACACACGGTTTGTGATGAAGACTCTCATGACCATCTGCCCCGGGACGGTGCTGCTGGTCTTCAGCATCTCTCTGTGGATTATTGCTGCCTGGACCGTTCGGGTGTGTGAAAGGTCAGTTACATTAGTGTGTGTGTGTGTGTGTGTGTGTGTGTGTGTGTGTGTGTGTGTGTGTGTGTCATAGATAGGTCAGTAAAGGGATTCAGGCTGCACAATAGACCGCGGTGACCTTAGTGGCAGTGAATAGAAAAGAACAACAAAGAATAAAGTGTATATCTGTACAAAAATACAGCATAGATGATGATGACTAAACAATACTGAATGAATTCAAATAATTATTGTTGTTTAAAAAAAAGGGGGTGTGGATACAGCCCTAAATATACCATTCAACATTCCATCCATCTACTGCAATACTGTGATTCTCCAGGAAGGTACAGATGTTCCAAATGCCCCAAAACTTCCATCCATCCATTTATAATCCAAACCGCTTATCCTGCTCACGGGGATGCCTGAGCCTATCCCAGCAGTCATTGGGCGGCAGGCGAGGAGATACCCTGGACAGGCCACCAGGGCGCACACACACACACACACACACACACACACACACACACACACATACACACACACACACACACACACACACACACACACCTAGGGACAATTTAGTACGGCCAATTCACCTGACCTACATGTCTCTGGACTGTGGGAGGAAACCGGAGCACCCGCAGGAAACCCATGCAGACAGGGAGAACATGCAATCTCCACACAGAGGACGACCCGGGATGACCCCCAAGGTTGGACTACCCCGGAGCTTGAACCCAGGACCTTCTTGCTGTGAGGCGACCGTGCTAACCACTGCACCACCGTGCTGCCTGGTCACCTCGGGGCACGTGCTACTGTGCCCCAAAACTTGTCAAACGTACTCTTTGTGATGTAACTTAGCTTTTCTAAAGCAAAGTAAAAAGTCATTCCTTTCAGCCATTGTGAAATTACACAGATTAATTGTTTCATCTATGAGCAGGCTAGCCACTGTTTAGCTTCCAAAAAGCAGATGTTGAGTAGGGATCTTACATTTTTAGAGGTCACAAAACCATCTGGGTAAATATTCAGTATACATGATTTAGGATTAAGAGGCACCGCCTTACCAATGATCTGACTGTACAGATACTAAGGGTGTAAGAAAATATCGATACACTCGAGTATCGCGATATTATCTTTTGAGAAACTGTATCGATTCTCAAAACCACTATCCACTATATCAATTAACTGTTTCCATGTAAAGGTTCGTGACAAACATTTTGTATTGTGTGTAACCCCCACGACCGCTAGATAAAAGTGTTGTAATCTATCTTCAGCAATCTGACTCTTCCACTCCAACCCAACGACGTAAACTGTGACAGGAAGTAGCATAAGCACAAAGAACACAGGCCTATGAAACCGCGATATATCACCTTTCTTACAGTATCACAGTATATCATGATATATTGAATCGTAACCCCTGTATCGTGATACATATCGTATCGCCAGATTCTCACCAATACACAGCCCTAACAGATACAGCACCTTCTTCCAAAAACAGATTATCTGGGGGCATTCCCACATGCAGTGGAACAAAGATCCTCTCTGGTGATTACATTTAATACAAGCGTCGGGAATATTAGGGTTAAAGTGATGCAGACAAGCTGGAGTAATGTACTGTCTGCTTATCCATTTGTACTGCAGTAATTTAGCATTTGTGTTTGCAGTTTGGGTTTGAACTGAAGAGCATGCTTCCGACTATTCTTCCTCCGTTAAATTCTCTTGCAGATCTGTTCTCCACGCTGGTGGTAATATATTGTGTGAAGACTCTCTGCTCTTACTTACAAACAGATTGTGTCCCCTGTCCCCTACAATCTAAAGAGTTCAGAATAAGATCTAGGGTGGATAGGAATCGGCAATAATTTTTTGTCATCCCTCATATGTATTTGCGTACACAAAAGAAACAAAATTTCGTTTCACTCAGCCCACAGCAGTGCAACACAAAAGATAACAACACACATCCAAAATTTCCAAAAACATACAAAAACAGAGAGAACAAAGGAGAAAAACACACACACACACACACACACACACACACACACACACACACACACACACACACACACACACACACACACACACACACACACACAAACAGTTTAACAACACAGTCCAAAACTTCAACTGTCCAGAGAACGAAAGCCAGCCAGGATGACTGTCGGAACTGCCGGTCCACATAGGCTAGCAGTTAGCTTAGCCTGCCCCGCTTCCTCATCTTGTCAGACCGCCTTGCTGTTTCCTCTTAGGCACAGCTCCGAGAAGGGCCGCGGTCCCTGGGCCCACAGGACGCAGCAGACCAGGCTCTCTGAGCCGATCCAGCGGCAGCTCTCCCCGCCAGACACCTTTGACACACCTCCCCCACACTCCATACAACAACACAAACGCAGACAAAAACACTGCACAGTCGACACTAGGCGAGGCCACCGCCAGACCACCCTCGGTGTTTCCTCTCGGGCGCAGGTCCGAGCAGGGCCGTGGTCCCTGGGCCCACAGGATGCAGCAGACCAGGCTCTCTCGGCCCATCCAACGCCAGCTCTCCCAGCCATTAAACGAAGAAAAAAGAATCGAAGATCAAAATAAAAACTTCACATGATGATGCAAACTTAGACACAGACGTAGACATGGATGAAGACACTGCATAGTCGGTACTGGGGGAAGCCGCTGAAAACGTGGGTTCGCGCCACCGTAGAGGGGGGAAGTTTCAAACTATTACACTGCTTGGCCAATATAAAACTTCGCAATTGAAGATATTTAAAAAAGTGCTTTGATGGAATTCCATATGTGATTTTAAGTTCTTCAAATGACATTAAATCATTGCCATTATTGAGGTCAGATACCTGAACTATACCCTGACTTGCCCAAGTCTTGAATCCTGGATCTGCTCTTCCTGGCCAGAAATCATCGTTATCAAAGATTGGAGTAAATTGAGATAACTTTGTAGTCTCGCCCAATTACGTAAGACCACTATACCAAATCATTAATGTATTTTTAAGAAAAGGGTTTTTAGTCCATTTGATTAGCTTGCCCTTATCTGCTGAGTACAAATACAAGTTAAAGGAATATTCATTAATCGGGATTCCATTGAGACCCACGTTGAGGGGTGGTCATTCACAAAGTAAAACATTCCCCCTCAAATCCCCCCCCTTTTTTTTTCTCCCCAGTTGTACCTGGCCAATTAGTACCCCGCCCTTCTGAGCCATCCCAGTTGCTGCTCCACCCCCTCTGCCGATCCGGGGAGGGCAGCAGACTACCACATGCCTCCTCCGATACATGTGGAGTCGCCAGCCACTTCTTTTCACCTGGCAGTGAGGAGTTTCACCAGGGGAACGTAGCATGTGGGAGGATCACGCTATTCCCCCCCCATTCCCCCTCCCCCCCTGAAAAGGCGCCCCGACCAACCAGAGGAGGCACTAGTGCAGCGACCAGGACACATACCCACATCCAGCTTCCCACACGCAGACACGGCCAATAGTGTCTGTAGGGACGCCCGACCAAACCGGAGGTAACACGGGGATTCGAACTGGCGATCCCCGTGTTGGTAGGCAACGGAATAGACCACTACGCTACCCAGACGCCCGTTGACTGGTGTTTTTGATGTCGTCGTGAGGAGTGCGGGGAGGTGTGTCGAGAGTGTCTGGCTGGGGGAGTTAGCGCTGGATCAGCTGGGAGAGCTTGGTCCACTTCGTCCGGTGGGCCCGGAGACCATGACCCCTGCCTGGAGCTGCGCCCGAGGAGGAAATGCCGAGAGCGGTCTGACAGGATGCAGAAGCGGGGCGGGCTAAGCGAACCGCTAACCTATGCAGACCGGCGGTTTCAACAAGTCATCCTGGCAGGCGTTTGTTCCCTTGGACAGTGTGTTCTTGTAGTTTTTGTGTTTGTTTTGCACTGCTGTGGGCTGGGGGAAACGGCATTTTGTTTCATTCCCTGTACGTAAGTGCATGAAATGAAATGACGGATAAAGTGTTCCTGATTCCTGATTATCAAAGCTTGTGAAATGTGTAACGCTGCAAATGTCATTTGTATGTCTGGATATCATCAAATGGAAAGCAAAGAGGGATCACTCTCCCCGTGTGTCAGTGTTTGTAGAGATAATCATAGAAACATGGGAAAATGTCAGTCTGGTGAATTAGCTCCGTTAA
Source organism: Lampris incognitus (assembly GCF_029633865.1). Lineage (NCBI taxonomy): Eukaryota > Metazoa > Chordata > Actinopteri > Lampriformes > Lampridae > Lampris > Lampris incognitus. The sequence goes on from NC_079219.1 coordinate 57,507,370, forward strand.
AGGCTGGACTGCCTGCCTGGCCGATCCATTTTCTCCTCGCTTGAACACAAAACCAAACCGAGGGTGATAAGTACCTCCCAGGTTTGATTCAGCTGCTCTCAACAAGACAGCGACCTAAGATGGAGTGTCTTCCCCACAGGTATCATGACGCCCAGGACATGACCAGCAACTTCCTGGGAGCCATGTGGCTCATCTCCATCACCTTTCTGTCCATTGGCTATGGGGACATGGTCCCCAACACCTACTGTGGCAAAGGAGTCTGTCTGCTCACTGGAATCATGGTCAGTACAGTCCGCTGTCATTTTTCACTCTGTCTTCTCTCTGTCTGTCTGTCTGCCTGCCTGCCTGCCTGCCTGCCTCCTTTTGTGTCTGTCTGTCTATATCTGTCTCTCCTTCTGTCTGTCTCTTATCTGTCTGTCTGTCTGTCTGCCTCTCTTTCTCTCAAGCTGTCTGTCTGTTTTTTTCTCTGTCTGTCCTTCTGTTAGTCTGTCTGCCTGTGTGTCTCTCTCTTTCTGTCTATCTGTCTCTCTCTCTGTCTGTCTGTCTGTCTCTCTATCTGTCTGTCTGTCTGTCTATCTGTTTATCAGGCTGTCTGTCTGTCTTTCTCTCTGTCCTTCTGTTAGTCTGTCTCTGTCTGTCTGTCTCTCTGTGTTTGCCTGTCTGTCTCTCTTTGTCTGTCTGTTTGTCAAGCTGTCTCTCTCTTTCTCTCTGTCCTTCCGTTATTCTGTCTGCCTGTCTTTCTTTATCTGTCTCTCTGTCTGTCTGTCTCTCTTTCTGTTTCTCTGTCTGTCTGTCTCTCTTTCTGTCTGTGTCTTTCTCTCTGTCTGTCCTGTTAGTCTGTCTCTCTCTCAATCTCTCTGTCTGTCTGTCTCTTACTTTCTTTGTCTGTTTGTCTGTCTGTCTGTCTATCCCTCTGTTAGTCTGTCTCTCTCTCTCTGTCTGCCTGTCTGTATGTCTGTCTACCTGTCTGTCCCTCTGTTTGTCTCTCTGTCTGTCTGTGCCTGCCTGCCTGCCTGTGTATCCATCTGTTTGTCTGTCTCTCTCTCTCTGTCTGCCTGTCTGTCTTGGTCTGTCCTTCTGTTAGTTTGTCTGTCTGTCTGTCTGTCTGTCTGTCTCTCTTTCTATCTGTCTGTCTGTCTGTCTCTCTTTCTGTCTGTCTGTCCCCCAGTTTTCAGTTTCTATTTGGGTTGCTTTATCGACATGGTAAAGTAAACTTGTATCATGTCAGTCAGAGCAGAAGTACATGTGTAGTAGATGTAAAAACAGTGACGACAACAGTTAAAACATAAGGGAACAGGCAGCTTTGTGACACGTGTCTAATGAATAATTGCAGGTGTGTGCACGAGTGCACAAACATACAAGACCACTCATGTCCTATTACAGCCGTCCAGCTCCCTACACCTCTATCAGCCCATCCCTCCATCCTTATATCTCCCATCACCCCGCTTCATCATGACTCCCTTTCTGCTCTCCCCCCTCTCTCACTGTCTCACCCTTCCCTTCTCTCTCCCTCCCACACACGCTTCATTAGTCTGTCCCCCTCTCCTTGCTGGCCGCTGGCCTCCCCCGTCCAGAGGGTGAGGATTAGGAGGCATGCTGTCGTCTCCCACAGCTGCTGTTATTTGTGTAATTTGGGCAATCCTGCTGAATTAGCCCACATCTGTGTGTGTGTGCGTGTGTGTGTGTGTGTGTTTGTGTTTGTGCTTGATTCCATCATATAATGAAGGTCTCACCTTTCATTGTACGTATTCCTCATACGCTCTCATTTGCTATTACACCATTTCCCCTCGCTCTCTCTCTCTCGCTCTTTTTTTTCCTTCCCCTTTTATCGCCCCTTCATCTCTTTGATGGACCTTGCCTGAGGCTATGTGGTTACCTCTTTCTGCTGCCCTCCAACTATTCCTCTCTTTCTGTTTTATAGGATTTCCACTCCCTCACCCATCCTTCCTTCCCCCTCTTTCTCTCCCTCTCTCCCTCTCTCTCTGTCCCTCTCCCTCTCTCAATTCAGTATTTGCTTTATTGGCATGACATATGTTTTTGTACATGTTGCCAAAGCATGTAAAACAACAACACAATGATTGTAATAACAGCAACAACAACAATGATTATGGTATCAAACAACAACAGCAGCAATAATAGTTTATGGTTCCGCGGCCTAGCCAGCAAGAACACGGCACCAACAACGCCGAGGCTGTGCGCTTGGCCCCAGGGGGCCACACTCATTGAGAATATGCGCACCTACAGCCCGCACATCGCCCCGGACCAAAAGCGTCTGCCAAGAGGCATTCGCTAAATAATGGCGACAGCGAATAATAGACAGTAATAGGTGCCGTCACCCACTGTCTCTCAGGTTGTGGCAGGAAAATATAAATCTTGCTGCAGTGCTCGCCGCTGGCCCCCCTCCCAGGACCACCCGCAGCTTACCTGCGTCATCCATTTTCTTGTACTCTGGAATCACATGTTCCAGCTCCTGGACAAAAGCCCATCGCAGTTTTTCAAATTTTTCACATTTAAGGAGGAAGTGCCCCTCTGTCTCCACCTCATCTGTCATGCACTGTTCGTTGCTCTTTTGGCAACCACGTCTTTTTGTGTCTCCCCTTTTCAATGGCTAGGCTGTGATCACTGAGCCTGTATTTGGTGAGGATCTATCGCTGCTTCCTATCTCTAACAGTTAAGAGGTATTCTTCCAAATCATAGTTTGTTTTTAGGGCCCGATAGACTTCTAGTTTGTTTTGAGTTTTGATTTCAGCGTTCCAATGTTTCAAATAATTGTTCTTGCTTTGTTATATAGCCTGATTTATCCTCATGTTGGTTTGGGATGCAGTGCTGGCCTGAGGTTGGTTGGTCATAGTATTTGTTAAAGGGTTAGTGAGTCTCAGAGCCAGCTGCTTCAGGGGACTCTTTTTGGGGTTCAGTTCTTGGGTTTTCAGAGCTTTAAAGTGCAATGTATTTGTTGGGCTTGTATTTAAGTGCATCCAGAAATTTAGAGATCTTTTTTGTACATTTATTATCAATAATGGAAACCGGCCTAATTCTGCCCTACATGCGTTGTTTGGTGTTTTCCTTTGTATTTTCAGAATCATTCTACAGAATTCAGCATGTGGGGTTTCTGCTGGATGCTTGTCCCATCTAGTGTAGCTGGAAAGACTGAGTGGACCCCATACCTCACTTCCATGTAGCGCAGTGGGCAGAATTACACTATCAAACAGTTTGCACCAGATGGATATTGGTATATCAATGTTAAAGAATTTATTTTTAATTGCATATAGAGCTCTGCCAGCTTTTTGTTTTAGGTTATTCACTGCCCGACTGAAACTCCCCGATGCTGTAATAATTAGACCAAGGTAAGTATACTGCATCGTGTGCTCTGAGGTGATGCTACCTAGAGTCAACTGGTATCTATTTTCCTGACATCTGGGCTTCTTCTGGAAGATCATTACCTTTGTCTTTTTTGGATTTATTGCCAGGGCCCAGTGCTGGCAATAGTTCTCAAGCAGGTCTAGTAGTTGTCGTAGCCCACCTGCGGTTGGTGACAACAAAACTAGATCATCTGCATAAAGCAAAAATTTTACTTCCATGTCATACAGGGGGAGACCTGGGGCTGCAGACTGTTCCAGCTGCACCGCCAATTCATTAATATATATATTAAACAGTGTCGGGCTAAGTCCACAGCCCTGTCTCACCCCTCTATTCTCAGTGAAGAACTCAGTGTGTTTGTCTCTAATCTTAACTGCACATTTGTTGTCCGAATACATTGACTTTATTATGTCATACACTTTACCCCCTACACCACTTTGTAAAAGTTTATAGTATAGTCCTTCATGCCAAACAGAGTCGAAAGCTTTTTTGAAGTCAATAAAACAAGCAAATATTTTTCCATTTTTGGTTTGATTCAAATTTTCATTTATGAGGGTGTGTAAGGTGTAAATATGGTCCATAGTCCGGTGATTTGGGAGGAAGCCAGTTTGACCTTTGCTCAGGACATTGTGTTCGTTAAGGAGGGTTAGAATTCGATTGTTCAAAATGCTATTAAACACCTTCCCCAGACTACTGCTCACACAAATGCCTCTGAAATTATTAGGATCCAATTTGTCTCAATTTTTATGAATAGGAGTTATAAGACCTTGGCTGCAGATGTCAGGAAAATATCCCGAACTTAGAACGATGTTGAATAATTTGAGTACTGCCCTTTGCAGCTCAGGTGTGCTGTTTTTAAGCATCTCACTTCTGATGCTGTCAAGGCCACAAGCTTTATTGGGTTTTAAGGATTTGAGCTTCTGTGCCAGTTCTTCCTGTGTTATTGGAAAATCAAGTGGGTTTTGGTTGTCTTTTATAGTGCATTCTCCGTCTATCTCTCTCTCTCTCTCGCTCTGTCGCACGTTCTCTCTTCAGACTCTCCGTTTCTCGTGGGTCCCCTCTCTGTCTTACTCCCTCTGCTCCTGTCCCTTTCCCTCTCTCTCAGTCTTTCATAATTTCTCTCAACTTCTCTTTTTCCTTTTTCTTTTTTCTTTTGAAACTGTTACTGTCTCATCGTGGTGTCTGTGCTGACCCATCACCTTTGAAAATGCACAGCTTTAAATCATGTGGTTAGTTTGGTTATTAGTGAGTACACACACACACACACACAGTAACAACAACAACAACAACAACAGAGGTATTATACTGGGAAAGAAAGTTACCCCTGGACTTATCTGCTGTGACCCGCCAGTTGGGGGGGGGGGTACTATAATTACAGGACATAGCATTTAGCATGCTAGTCCTTGCTGGTTATGATATAAACTTTTATTGTTGACAGGTTATTCTGAACATATTCAAAGGCTTTTGAAATAGAAAGTAGCTGGGGGCGTTCGGTTAGCATAGCGGTCTATTCCGTTGCCTACCAACACGGGGATCCCAGTTTAAATCCTTGTGTTACCTATGGCTTGGTCGGGTGTCCCTACAGACACAATTGGCCACATCTGTGGATGGGAAGCCGGATGAGGGTATGTGTCCTGGTCACTGCACTAGTGCCTCCTCTGGTCAGCCGGGGTGTCTGTTCAGGGGGGAGGGGGAACTGGGGAATAGCGTCCTCACTGTCAGGTGAAAGAAATGGCTGGCGACTCCACATGTATCAGAGGAGACGTGGTAGTCTGCAAATTGGCAGAGGGGGTGGAGCAGTGACCGGAAAGGCTCGAAAGAGTTGGGTAATTGGCCGGATACAATTGGGGAGAAAAAGGAGGGGGGAAAATTAAATTGAAAGTAGCATATGAAACACGCCATCAGCATGGCTTAGGTAGCAACAAGTAGCCTATCAGTGGGGTTGTGTTGTAACCACAAGTTACAGCAGTTTTAATTGAACATGTAGGCTATAATTTAACACCCATCTTACCGCCTCCGTCTGCTCCTCTTAAATAGCACTACTTGATGCTGATGCCCAAACAGTATGTTGATTCTTTTTTCTCCACGGCGCGCTAGCAACTGCCACCGTGGACTATGCGTTGCAAATTGTGGTCACTCACTCACTCGTGGACGACCTGAGAGGGATGTTTAATAGGAGGCGCTTGCAACTGATGTACGGACACACGGAGGACAACAAATAACGTTACAGAGGTGAGGACATGCCAAAGCTAGCTAGCTATGTAGTTAGCCTAGTTTTAGTCATGACACTGTTAGGATATGACTAATCCCTGGAACATAATCGCTACTTGCTGGTCCCCGCCTTTCCCATTGAACACTGCCTTGCTCCACCTAGACACACGGCACAGGTGCTCCATGGTTCTGGACCTTCTCATGCTTGTTTCCATTTGGAAGCCTGTGCCTCTAATGCCTGCTTCCTTTTTTCTCCCAATTGTATCCGGCCAATTACCCGACTCTTCTGAGCCATTCCGGTCACTGCTCCACCCCCTCTGCCGAGCCGGGGAGGGCTGCAGACTACCACATTATATTACATTACATTACAGTCATTTAGCCGATGCTTTTATCCAAAGCGACTTACAATAAGTGCATTTAATGTAGAAAATCAGGAAAACTACTAGTCATCAGAGTGTTCAAGTAAAAGTGCAAGAAAGAGATTTATTTTTTTTAATGAGTGAATACAATTAGTGCTAAGAGCAAGTAACAGGGTAGTAGTTCTTGAAGAGGTGAGTTTTCAACCTGCGCAGAAAGATGGGCAGCAACTCTGCTGTCCTGACATCAGTGGGGAGTTAATTCCACCACTGTGGGGCCAGGACAGAAAAGAGCCTTGACCAGATCGATCGGCAGCAGGGGCCTCTGAGCGATGGGGCAACCAGGCATCCCGAGGCAGCAGAGCGAAGTGGTTGGACGGGGGTGTAGGGCTTGACCATGGCCTGGAGATAGGAAGGAGCTGTTCCTTTCACTGCCCTGTAGGCTAGCACAAGAGTCTTAAACTGGATGCGAGCAGCTACTGGGAGCCAGTGTAGGGACATGAGAAGGGGAGTTATGTGGCAGAACTTAGGGCGGTTGAACACCAGACGAGCTGCAGCTTTCTGAACAAGCTCCAGAGGTCTGATGGCCGACGCCGGGGCTCCAGCAAGGAGGGACTTACTTACCATAGTCCAGCCGGGAGATGACCAGAACCTGGATGAGCACCTGTGCCATCTCGTCGGTGAGGAATGGGCGAATCCTCCTGTTGTTGTAGAGGAGAAATCTGCAGGAGTGAGCAACCGATGCAACGTTTGCAGCAAACGACAGTTGGTCGTCCAGAATCACACCCAGATTCCTCGCAGTCCGAGTTGGTGTCACCACGGTGTTGTCAATGGTGATGGCCAGGTCTCGGTGCGGGCAACCTTTCCCCGGGAGGAACATCAGCTCTGTCTTCTCCAGATTGAGCTTCAGGTGGTGTGTCGCCATTCACTCCGAGATGTCAGTCAAGCACGCAGCAATGCGTGTCTCTACTTGTGTGTCAGAGGGAGGAAAGGACAAGATCAGCTGGGTGTCATCGGCATAACAATGGTAAGAGAAGTCATGTGAGCGAATAACAGAACCCAGGGATGTCGTGTACAGGGAGAGAAGGAGAGGACCCAGAACTGAACCTTGTGGAATGCCTGTAGTCAGTCTGTGAGGCTCCGACACAGATCCCCTCCATGTCACCTGGTAGGAGCGACCTGTCAGGTAGGATGCAAACATTGAGAGTGCAGAGCCTGTGACACCCAGCCCCTCGAGGGTAGAGAGGAGGATCTGGTGGTTCACTGTGTGGAACGCAGCTGACAGGTCCAGGAGTAGCAGGACAGAGGAGAGAGAGGGTTTGCTCTCGCAGCACGCAGCGATTCTGTCACTGCAAGGAGGGTCGTCTCTGTCGAGTGACTCACCTTGAACCCAGACTGGTTGGGGTCCAGGAAGTTGTCCTGGTGGAGGTCCAAAGAAAGTCGGTTAAAGACAGATCGTTCGAGAGTTTGGGATAGAAAGGGTAGAAGGGAAACCGCTCTGTAGTTTTTGACGTCAGAGGGGTTAAGTGATTGTTTCTTGAAAAGGAGGGTGACGCTAGCAGTCTTGAAGGCAGACGCGACCACATGCTTCCTCCAATACATGTGGAGTTGCAAGCCACTTCTTTTCACCTGACAGTGAGGAGTTTCGCCAGAGGGACGTAGCGCGTGGGAGGATCACGCTATTCCCCCCCAGTTCCCCCTCCCCTCAAACAGGCGCCCCAACTGACCAGAGGAGACGCTAGTGCAGCGACCAGGACACATACCCACGTCCGGCTTCCCACCCGCAGACACGGCCCGTTGTGTCTGTAGGGACACCCAAGTAAGCCAGAAGTAACAGGGGAATTCGAACTAGCGATCGCTATGTTGGAAGACAACGAAATAGACCGCCGTGCCACCCGGACGCCCTCCTCCTTTACTTTTTGACATTTTCTTGTCCATGGCTTTCGTTGGCCATCTCACTGCTGCATGCTACTTTTGCATTAACTAACTGGGTTGTCCAGTCCCTGAACATGCACACGGCATGCTGTCATGCGCACCTCAAATGACAGACACACAGGGTCGGTAAAAACTTCATGGATTCTTTTGACGGTCCACCAGCCCACTGATGCGGCCTCCTACTGGGATTTGTCCCGGTATGCCTGATGGCCAGTACACCATTGCACAATAAACGCACACACACACACACACACCCCTACAAAACAGAGGGTGGATGCAGATCCTCCCAAGCCCACAATTACAGACTGCATCCTACACACATCACTGACACAGAGCTTGACATACACTTTTAGTATGACTCCCGCAGACTCCCACACACACTCTTCTCTCTCTCTCGCTCTCTCTCTCTCTCTCTCTCCCTCTCTCTCTCTCACACACACACACACACACCATACAAGGGAACACTTGAGAGTTTTAAGAGGGATTTTTTATTTTTGTTTATCAGGAAAGAAGGACTGAAGCAGCGGTTATAAAGAGAAGGGTTCACACAGGTGAGCGAGGAGAGAGGAGGCGGGGTGGAGGAGCGAGAGGAGAGAATCGCAGGAAAAAGACAAAAGGAGCACGGGAGCAAGGGTGGCAGGACGAGGGCATGGAGTGAAAAAAGGAGGGCAGGAGGCGAGGGATGGAACAAAAGAGAGCACAATATGAATTTTTATCCCTCGGCTGAGTTTCTATAGGTGGAATTCTCACCCTTGTAACTATGACAACATCGAAGGCCAACAGCGTTGGAATACACCACCGCCCTGAGGCTATGTGGGGGTGTGCCAGGTGGTGTAGCATGTGTTTTTGTCCTTGTGTGTGTGTGTGTGTGTGTGTGTGTTGGAAAGATTGGAATAGAAGGGGGGGGGGCGCTCTGGAGTATATGCCAAGGTAGATTACCACCACGTGTCACTCAGATGAGCTATTCATTTGCCATATTTGCCAGTGTGCAGTTCATATATAGAAAATTATGCTCTGCAGATTGTCTGTCACCGTGTGTTTGTGTGTATGTGTGTGTGTGTATGTGTGTGTGTGTTTGTATTGGTCTGTTTGTTATGTGTGTGTGTGTGTGTGTGTGTGTTTGTGTATTGGTCTGTTTGTTGTGTGTGTGTGTGTGTGTGTGTTTGTGTGTGTTGTTCTTCCATTTCTCTGGATAGAGGTAGTTCTAGAAATAAGAACTCAGGAACACTTTATTTGTCGTTTCATCAGTACATGAAATGAAACAAAATGTCATTTCCCCCAGCCCACAGCAGTGCAACTCAAAGACAAAAACACATGTCCAAAAACTACAAGAACTTCGAGAACACACATATGCACACTAACACACATATCCACACTAACACATATATCCAAACTAACACACATATCCAAACTAACACACATATCTACACTAACACATGTATCTACACTAACACACATATCCACACTAACACATATATCCACACTAACATACATATCCAAACTAACACACATATCCACACTAACACATATATCCACACTAACACACATATCTACACTAACATACATATCCACACTAACACATATATCCACACTAACATACATATCCACACTAACACATATATCCAAACTAACATACATATCCACACTAACACATATATACACACTAACATACATATCCACACTAACACATATATCCAAACGAACACACATATCCAAACTAACACACATATCTACACTAACACATATATCCAAACTAACACACATCCACACTAACACATATCCAAACTAACACATATATCCACACTAACACATATCCAAACTAACACATATCCACACTAACACATATCCAAACTAACACATATATCCACACTAACACACATATCCAAACTAACACACATATCCACACTAACACACATATCCAAACTAACACACATATCTACACTAACACATATATCCAAACTAACACACATATCCACACTAACACACATATCCAAACTAACACACATATCTACACTAACACATATATCCACACTAACACACATATCCAAACTAACACACATATCTACACTAACACAAATATCCAAACTAACACACATATCTACACTAACACATATATCCAAACTAACACACATATCCAAACTAACACACATATCTACACTAACACATATATCCAAACTGAACATCCATCCATTATCCAAACCACTTATCTTGCTCTCAGGGTCGCGGGGATGTTGGAGCCTATCCCAGCAGTCATTGGACTGCAGGTGAGGAGACACCCTGGACAGGCCGCCAGTCAATCATAGGGCCCACACACACACACACACATTCACACCTAGGGACACTTTAGTACAGCCGATTCACCTGACCTACATGTCTTTGGACTGTGGGAGGAAACTGGAGCACCCGGAGGAAACCTACGCACACACGGGGAGAACATGCAAACGCCACACAGGAACCTGCTAACCGAGATGAAAGCACTTAAAAGGGGAAGGGGGAAAGTGAGTTCTACCCACCTTTTTGTTACCTGCAGGATTATTCGTTGTTTGAATGACTATTGGGCGGCACGGTGGCGCAGTGGTTAGCGCTGTCGCCTCACAGCAAGAAGGTCCTGCGTTCGAGCCGTGGGGTAGTCCAACCTTGGGGGTCGTCCTCTGTCTGGAGTTTTCATGTTGTCCCCAAACTGAAATAAATAAATCACTGTCCAGGGGAACGAACGCCAGCCAGTTGACTGTTGGCACTGCCGGTCTGCATGGGCTAGCAGTTAGCTTAGCCTGGCCTGCTTCCGCGTCCTGTCAGACCGCCCTCGGTGCTTCCTCCTTGGGCTCAGCTCCAGGGAGGGGACGTGGTCCTTGGGACCACCAGACGCAGCAGACCAGGCTCCCCCAGCCGATCCAACACCAGCTGTCCCAGCCAGACACCCTCGACACACCTCCTCGCACTCCACACGACGACACCAAAAACACCACAGTCAACGCCAGGTGAGGCCGCCGGCAGACCGCCCTCGGTGTTACTGGAACTGCTGGTCTGCATGGGCTAGCAGTTAGCGTAGCCTGCCCCGCTTCCACGTCCTGTCAGATCGCCCTCGGTGCTTCCTCCTCGGGCGCAGCTCCAGGCAGGGCCGTGGTCCCTAGGCCCACAGGATGCAGCAGACCAAGCTCCCCCGGCCGATCCAGCACCAGCTCTCACAGCCATGAAACGAAGACAAAACTTAGACGTAGATGTGGACAAAGACACTCTATGGACGGTACTGGGTGAGGCCACCGCAAACGTGAATTCGCGCCGCCATCTTCCCACACCGGTACTGGGTGAGGGCGCTGCAAATGTGAGAAGGAGTCATGACCAAGCCAAAGGGATCTCGGGGGTACACCCGTGACGTATGAAACACCTCCACCCCGACAGCTTCGCTGTTGTAGGAGAATAAAGGGACCCCCCCCCCCCGCTTATGAAACACAGCAACACAGCCATAATCATCTGTGTCAATCTGTGGAGTGTGCGATGGGGACCATGCTGCTATCAAATGGATGCAGATGCAGAAACCTCTCTCTTTCACAGATACAAACACACACACATATGCACACATTCGCATCACACTTAGCTGCTCACATGCTGACACACACACACACACACACAAGCACCACAATATCACTCACAATCAAACACGTATGCTTTGATTCACGCATACAGACACGTGCAAGAACACACACACGCATGCAATCATAAAGGCACACTGCGAACACAGGCACACATTGATACACACACACACACACACACACACACACACACGATCAAAAAGCCCGTCTTGAAGCGCCAAAGCAATCAGCACTCTACTGTTTCTCTCTGAAGAAAGGGAAGTTTAGCGCGCGCACACACACACACACGCACACACATGTGCTTACACACACATTTACCCCCTGCCGCACATACTGTAATGCAATTCTTGGAGAGCTCTCTGCCTAGCACACAGGCTATACAGATGCTCTAAGGGCTTTCAGTCGGCCTCATCATATTTTATTCATGGTTTTGAATATACACAAATAGAGCGCATGAGTGTATAGACGTGGGCACTAATGCCTGTTTGTGCATTACATTTTAGCCTCTGCAGCCAAAGTTATTTTGAGCAAACTTGCTTTATCTTTGCCCAGTGCATCTAGAAGTTTCAAGTTATTTGATGCAAGATTCAACAAATATTGCTGCTCTCGCTTGCCCTCTTCCCATCTCTGTCGCTCGTTTACCGGGTCGCTCCGTTCCTCTCCTCTGGTTTTCGCTTTGTCTCCATTAGCATCTCTCTTATCCCCCCGTGTCCCCCCCCCCTCTCTCTCTCTCTCGCTCACACACACACACACACACACACACACACACACACACACACACACACACAGAGTCACGCAGTCGCAAGCACACTCCTACATTTTCATTAAACGCTCTTAATCTTAATTCATTTCTTATCAGAAGTTGTGTGACCTTATTAACACTGCCCCCCCCCGCTCCGTCTCTCCTCTCCACTTCTTCTGCGCACACCCTCACTTCCTGCATTTTCTGTCAGGCTCCAACCATCCCTGCTTGCGTCCTCTCCTACCCCTCTATTTTCTCTTAGCGCTTCATCTCGTTTATCAGCCCCTACCCTCCTCTTCCTCGCCTCGCTCGGTGCCTGCCCCTTCAGAGGAACCTGTGAGCACACTCCACAGCGCCCGCTCAAAACAGTGTCTAATCTGGAAGTTAATTAAGTCTGCCTTCCTCGGCCTATTTGTCGCCCCGGTTCTCCTCTCGAGCATGCCTTTCCAGTTGGGAGACGGCCTGTCGCTCTGAGTGCCACATGTCCCGTGTGGGATGGACCGGCGTACAGAAAAACCTGTACATGTTTCACACGTTCACACCTCCTGCAGGCCTCAAGCCTCCAGTGACAGCAGAAGATTGACACCATGTAATTCAAATTGGCAGCGTCTAATTAAAAAGAATTAGGTGATGTCAGTCTTGTGTGGGTGTGTGTGTGTGTGTGTGTGTGTATTTGTGTATATGTATTATATATATGTATATATATATATAACAGTTGTGGGTCTTCTCGGTTTGCATTAAGGCTTCAACACATGGCGATCTGTGTACTTGGCGACCAACGGATTTTCGTTTTGAAATGAGAAAACCGAATCGGGAAAAAGAGGCGAGGTGTTTCCCTACTACCATTTCGTCACCTTCTTAAAATAACGGCCTAAGTCGTATTTTCAAGTTTCTCAAAAAACAGAATAAACTGAAACTGAAACAAAATTTGTCAGTTTATTCTGTTTTTTGAAAAACTGGAAAATACGACTTAGGCCGTTATTTTAAGAAGGTGACGATTTAGAAGTAGGGAAAAAACAACGACCCGTTTTCTGTTTTGACAGTAGAAAATGGAAAGGTGGGCATCCAACATAGACACAATCATCAGAAAGGCCCAGCAGGGGTGTCCGGGTGGCGTGGCGGTCTATTCCGTTGCCTACCAACACGGGGATCGCCTGTTCAAATCCCCGTGTTGCCTCCGGCTTGGTCGGGCGTCCCTACAGACACGATTGGCTGTTTCTGCGGGTGGGAAGCCGGATGTGGGTATGTGTCCTGGTCGCGGCACTAGCGCCTCCTCTGGTCGGTCGGGGCGCCCGTTCAGGGGGGAGGGGGAACTGGGGGGGAATAGTGTGATCCTCCCACACACTATGTCCCCCTGGTGAAACTCCTCACTGTCAGGTGAAAAGAAGCGACTGGCGGACTCCACATGTATCGGAGGAGGCATCTGGTAGTCTGCAGCCCTCCCCGGATTGGCTGAGGGGTTGAAGCAGCGACCGGGATGGCTTGGTAGAGTGGGATAATTGGCCAGATAAAATTGAGGAGAAAAGGTGTGTGTGTGTGGGGGGGGGTATGGGGTATCCAAAAAGAAAAAAGAAAACAAGGCCCAGCAGAGGATGTGCTTTCTCCGCCAGCTCAGGAAGTTCAACCTGCCTCAGGAGCTGCTGATTCAGTTCTACACCGCAATAATCCAGTCTGTCGTCTGCACATCCATCACTGTCTGGTTTGGATCGGCCACCAAACAGGACAGAGACAGACTACAGCGGACAGTCAGGTCTGCGGAGAAAATAATCGGTGCCAACCTGCCCTCCATTCAGGACTTCTACATCTCCAGATTCAGGAACCAGGCAGGCAACATCACTACAGACCCAACACACCCTGGTCACACCCTGGTCACAACCTGTTCCAACTCCTCCCCTCTGGTAGGCGCTACAGAGCATTGTACGCCAAAACATCTGTCCATCCATCCATGGATTACCCAACCGCTTATCCTGCTCAGGGTCACAGGGATGCTGGAGCCTATCCCAGCAGTCATTGGGTGGTAGGCGGGGGGACCTGCCAGTCCATCACAGGGCCAACACACACACATTCACACCTAGGGATTTTTTTTTTTTTTTTTTAGCACTGCCGAGTCACCTGACCTACATGTCTTTGGACTGTGGGAGGAAACCGGAGCACCCGGAGGAAACCCACACAGATACGGGGAGAATATGCAAATTCCACACAGAGGACGACCCGGGACGACCCCGGGGCTCGAACCCAGGACCTTCTTGCTGTGAGGTGACCACACTAACCACTGAGCCACTGTGCTGCCTACCCCAAAACAGCCAGATATAAAAACAATTTCTTTCCATGGGCTGTCATTCAAATGAACGCTTAACACTGTCAACTAAATCCAACCATTTTGTATATACTGTACTGTACATTGTACAGTATATACAGGTCATTTACCTTTTTTCCTGTTTTTAAATGACTATTTCTAAATGATTTTGGATTTCTCATTTCAAAACAAAAATCTGTCTTGAGTTGCGATTGCCACATGGTCGAGTGCAGAGCAGCTGGCACCGACAGCTAAATATTAGCTCAAAGTGTAGCCTAAGCTGCTCGTCATGGTTAGCTTTGCTGTAATAACAACAAAATAGGAAACCAGATCTGGTAGCTCTTGCCCTATAGCTAACATGTTGCCATATTTATTCTAGGTCATGGTACGATTTCAAGTTACTGAGCTTGGGAAACGGCGAGATGCTTGTTATTAGCCTCTCCTCCATGTCTGAACCGAGTCGTTGATATCTAATATATCACACATAACTTTAATCTGATTGGACTTGCTTTGAGAGGTCACCAGCAAACAGGGTTAGACTTTTAACTTCGCAGCTACAAGGCACAAGATCTGAGTGGTCCGTGGTACCCAAGGTGGTGACGGGGTGAGGTTGGGCAACACCATACTCTCCATAGGAAAACAACAGCTCAGTTGGCGCACAGCGACTTTTCCATCCATTGTGTGTTGTTGGCTTTAGATTTTGGAGTTTTTGCCAGTCCCTCCATGCAAATTTCCCCCATCTCAGCCAAACTACATGGGAAGCATAGAATATTAACCTTCTTATTTTACAGCCATTGTTTAATTTTCGCTTTGTGCTTTGGATCATTGTATCCTATTGCAGAGACAATCTGGGCCACTGGATTCTATAGGCCTTCATTATTCATGAGAACCAGGAGGACCTTTGTCCTCCTGCATAGAACATGAATCTGTGGCCTGAACTCAGATCTGTTGCTGACTGAAACATTCCATTCCATTATCCAAGCCGCTTATCCGAAGTCGGGTCCCAGGATGCTGGAGCCTATCCCAGCAGTCATTGTGCAGCAGGCAGGGAGACACCGTGGACAGGAACCCAGTCCATCCCAAGGCACACACACACACACAGACACATATTCATACCTAGGGACAATTTAGTATGGCCGATTCACCTGACCTACATGTCTTTGGACTGTGGGAGGAAACCGGAGCACCCGGAAGGAAACCCACGCAGACACGGGGAGTACATGCAAACTCCGCACAGAGGACGACCCGGGATGACCCCAAGGTTGGACCCCGGGACTCGAACCCAGGACCTTCTTGCTGTGAGGCGACTGCGCTAACCTCTGCATTTTATATTTATTTATTTATTTGGTTTTTTATTTATATATTTTATATATATATATATATACGTATATACAGTGCATCCGGAAAGTATTCACACCCCTTCACTTTCCCCACATTTTGTTATGTTACAGCCTTATTCCAAAATGGATTAAATTCCTTTTTTTTCTCATCTACACACAATACCCCATAATGACAAAGTGAAAAAGGTTTTGTAGAAATTTTTGCAAATTTATTAAAAATAAAAAACTGAAATATTGCATGTACATAAGTATTCACACCCTTTGCTATGACACTCAAAATTGAGCTCAGGTTCATCCTGTTTCCACTGATCATCCTTGAGATGTTTCTACATCTTGATTGGAGTCCACCTGTAGTAAATTCAATGGATTGGACATGATTTGGAAAGGCACACACCTGTCTATATAAGATCCCACTGTTGACAGTGCATGTCAGAGCAGAGACCAAGCCATGAAGTCAAAGGAATTGTCTGTGGGCCTCCGAGACAGGATTGTATCGAGGGGAAGGGTACAAAAAATGTTCTACAGCTTTGAAGGTCCCGAAGAGCACAGTGGTCTCCATCATTCGTAAATGGAAGAAGTTTGGATCCACCAGGACTCTTCCTAGAGCTGGCCGCCCAGCCAAACTGAGCAATCGGGGGAGAAGGGCCTTGGTCAGGGAGTTGACCAAGAACCCGATGGTCACTCTGTGGAGATGGGAGAACCTTTCAGACGGACAACCATCTGTGCAGCACTCCACCAATCAGGCCTTTATGGTAGAGTGGCCAGACGGAAGCCTCTGCTCAGTAAAAGGCACACGACAGCCCGCTTGGAGTTTGCCAGAAAGCACCTAAAGGACTCTCAGACCATGAGAAACAAGATTCTCTGGTCTGATGAAACCAAGATTGAACTCTTTGGCCTGAATGCCAAACGTCACGTCTGGAGGAAACCAGGCACCTCTCATTACCTTGCTAATACCATCTCTACAGTGAAGCATGGTGGTGGCAGCATCATGCTGTGGGGATGTTCTTCAGCGGCAGGAACTGGGAGACTAGTCAGGATCGAGGGAAAGATGAATGGAGCAAAGTACAGAGAGATCCTTGATGAAAACCTGCTCCAGAGCGCTCAGGACCTCAGACTGGGGCGAAGGTTTACCTTTCAACACGACAACGACCCTAAGCACACAGCCAAGACAACGAAGGAGTGGCTTCGGGACAAGTCTGTGAATGTCCTTGAGTGGCCCAGCCAGAGCCCAGACTTGAACCCCATTGAACATCGCTGGAAAGACCTGAAAATAGCTGTGCAGCGACGCTCCCCATCTAACCTTACAGAGCTCGAGAGGATCTGCAGAGAAGAATGGGAGAAATACCCCAAATATAGGTGTGCCAAGCTTGTAGCTTCATACCCAAGAAGACTTGAGGCTGTAATCGCTGCCAAGGGTGCCTCAACCAAGTACTGAGTAAAGGGTGTGAATACTTATGTACATGCAATATTTCAGTTTTTTATTTTTGATAAATTTGCAAAAATTTCTACAAAACATTTTTCGCTTTGTCTTTATGGGGTATTGTGTGTAGATTGATGAGAAAAAAAAGGAATTTAATCCATTTTGGAATAAGGCTGTAACATAACAAAATGTGGGGAAAGTGAAGGGGTGTGAATACTTTCCGGATGCACTGGATATGTGCATGATACTTGACAGTAGAGATGGTGTTACCAAGGAGGCTCAGTTGCGTTCGGTTTGTGCCCAACACCTGATTTGGGCTTCCATGTCGAGGTGTCTTCGGAGCTCCGCCTTTGTCACCTATAGGGCCAAGTGCTTTGGCCAGACAGCTCAACTTTAATCTCATCAGGACACAAAACCTTCCAGAAAGTCTCCGATTTTTGTCTCGTGACTTGTGGCAAACGCCAGACTTGACTTAATGCTGGCTTTTCCCAGAAGCGTCTCCCCTCCAGCCACACGCCCAGAGAGATTGAATCAGGGAAGTGCTGCAGAGATTTATGATATCGGAAAGGTTTCTCCCATCTCAGCCAATGAGCTCCGCAACTCAGTAAATAAATCAATAAAATAAAATAAAAAAGACAACCCTATCAAGGTATCTTGTTTTAAGTCTCATAATGCTAATTTCAAGATATTGGTCATAAAAACCCCACTGGCAGATCATACCGCTGGTTGCAGTGAAATATTCCTTATAATCATTGAAACAAGTACGGTTTCTTGGGAAAAAAAAATCTGTCAGTGGCGTAATACAATTTTACTTCCAATGTCTGGGAAAAGTCATTACGAGACTTAAAACATGATAGAATAACCTTGATAATCTTGTTTGTTCTTTTTTGTGTTTTAGGCCCCTTAGTCCCCACTTGAAGATGGCGGCGCAAAGTCACATTTGTGGCGGCAGTACCGTCCATGCAGTATCTGTCCACGTCCGTGTCTAAGTTTTGTCTTCATTTGATGGCTGGGAGAGCTGGCGCTGGATCGGCTGGGAGAGCGGGGCAGGCTAAGCTAACTGCTAGCCCATGCAGACCGGCGGTTCTGACAGTCATCCTGGTTGGCTTTCATTCCCTTGGACAGTCATTTTTTTGTGTAGTTTGGATATATGTGTTAGTTTGGGTATGTGTGTTCTTGTAGTTTTTGGATGTGTTTTTGTCTTTGTGTTGTAATGCTGTGGGCTGAGGGAAACGCCATTTTGTTTCATTTCATGTACGCAAGCACAGGAAGTGGAATGACAGCGTGTTCCTGATTAGTCACTTCTTTTGACAACTGACCTGTTTGGTGCAGCGGGCTCATTTTGGTTGCACCATTTTTCCATTTTCTCAAGCTGCTCCCGAGGAAGTTTCAAAGTTTTGCCAGTCTTTTCAGAACCTGTTCCGGGTTTTTGCCTCCCAACAGCTTCATATCAGAGTTTGGCGAAGCATGTCTTCAAGACTGCAAGACAAATCTGATTTATTGTTCCAGTTGTGAGAACCTCAGCGAGACGGGGATATTTATTGTGCGTGCAGTTGAAAACACACGGATCGCAGGCGTGTACACCAGGCCGCCTCGGTTTGTTACTACAAAGAGGGTGAAGTGATTTTCTTTTTTTTGGGGGGGGGGTTCCCCTCTTTTCCTTCCAATTGTACTCGGCCAATTACCCCACTCTTCCGAGCCACCCCGGTCACTGCTCCACCCCCTCTGCTGATCCGGGGGGGGGGGGGGGGTTGCTGCAGACTACCACATGCCTCCTCCGATACGTGTGGAGTCACCAGCCACTTCTTTTCACCTGACAGGAGTTTCGCCAGGGGGCAGTAGCGCATGGGAGATCACACTATTCCCCCCAGTTCCCCCCCCCCCCCCGAACAGGTGCCCCGGCCATCCAGAGGAGGTGCTAGTGCAGCGACCAGGACACATACCCACATCCGGCTTCCCACCGACAGACACGGCCAATTGTGTCTGTAGGGATGCCCGACCAAGCCGGAGGTAACAAGGGGGTTCAAACCGGCGATCCCCGTGTTGGTAGGCAATGGAATAGACCGCCACGCCACCCAGACGCCCCGTAGGGTGAAGTAATTTTCAGGTGTTTATTTGTATCAATATCTGATCTTATAGAGAATCATTTCAATAGGAGTAGAAAAAATCCAATTTAAAAATGTTTCAATTTGACTTTGCAACAAAGGAAAACAAGAAGTCAAATGGAATTCTTTCAGATGTCACTACACACATGCGTACTCTCTCTCTCTCTCTCTCTCTCTCTCTCTCTCTCTCTCTCTCTCTCTCTCTCTCTCTCCCTCACACACACACACACACACTGGGCTTGCCGGTGATTTTTTATTTATTTATTTTTCCTATTTCATATTGCTGCTCATCGGAATTGAAAGTGAGAATAGACTTGACTCGTCTCTCGACATGATGAAACGCTCGTCTGGATCTGAACTATCCCTCCTAATCTTCCCTCTCTTCCGTCCACTTCTCCTTCCTGTGATTTGCTCTGTTCCTCCTATTTGTCCTGACTCTTCGTAATTCATCTGGGCCCACTCTCTGTCTCGCTCTCTCCTTTTGTATCTTGCCCTGCCCTTATCTTTGTCTGCCTTCTCTCTCTCTCTCTCTCTCTCTCTCTCTCTCTCTCTCTCTCTCTCTCTCTCTCTCTCTCTCTCTCTCTCTCTCTCTCTCTCTCTCTCTCTCTCTCTCTCTCTCTCTCTCTCTCTCTCTCTCTCTCTCTCTCTCTCTCTCCCTCTCTCTCTCTCTCTCTCTCCCCCTTTTATATCTTACCCTGTCCCTTATCTTTGTCTGCTTTTGTCTCTCTCACAGGGTGCAGGCTGCACAGCTCTGGTGGTTGCCGTGGTAGCGAGGAAGCTGGAGTTGACCAAGGCCGAGAAGCATGTGCACAACTTCATGATGGACACGCAGCTCACCAAGAGGGTAAGAGGGTGTGTAGGCAGGCATGCAGTGTGTGGTGGTGGTGTTCCAGCGCTCGAATACACACCATGAATGCAGAGAAGAAGTGTGTGTGGTACTCCAGCGCTGCTGTAATTTGCAAAAATCACAGTTATTTTGCTTGCACGCTTTGCCCTTCGCGCGGTGGTGTGCTGTGGTTTCTCTGAGGTACTCAGATTGGGTCTTTGAGCATCCAGATAAATACCCTGTCTTCAGGCTGCCACTTCCAACCCCCCCCCCCCCAAACCAACATATCACACGGTGCCGTTGTCACCGGGTCCCTTGCTATTTGAGTGAGTGACTGTGGTAAAAGGTCATCGTTTTCTCTCTCGCTCACTTTTTCCCTTTGCTGTGCTCTCCCTTTTTCTCTTTCTCACCCTCAATTAGTCACCTTTCCCTCTATCTTTTTTTCTCTCCCTCCCTCACTCTCTTACTCTCCATTTGTCTTGCTCTCCATCTCCCATCTTTCCCCCTTTCCCGGTCGCTCAGCCCCATCCACTTTTCCCTCATGACACCACCTCTTAACTCTATGACCCTACCCTCCCCTTCCCCTCTACCTTCCTTCCCTCCCTCCGTCCTTCCCTTCATCTCCCCTCCCCTCCTCTTCCGGTCCTTTTCAATTTTTCATACAGTTGAAAGACCCACGTTTCAGAAATAGCTCCCATATCAAATATGTAGGGTACATTATGGAAGCGGGGGATCTGGACGACCAAAAGTGTGTGTGTGTGGG
The DNA here is from genome assembly GCF_029633865.1 of Lampris incognitus. NCBI lineage: Eukaryota > Metazoa > Chordata > Actinopteri > Lampriformes > Lampridae > Lampris > Lampris incognitus. The sequence continues at coordinate 57,528,311 of NC_079219.1, forward strand.
GGGGGGGGGTGATCAATAATTTCAGCTTGGCTGAAATATCGACGGTGCGGTGGGAATCTATGGGAGCCGGGCTCTCGGCTCATCCTTCAGAAATCTCTGTCCTCACTGGAATCTGTCACCAAAACTCAATTTAGCTTTGGTGTGTGTGTGTGTGTGTGTGTGTTTTACAATTGAAACCACTTTTACTGGCCTTCATGTGTTTGGAAATATAGATCTGTTTTACTCTGGTAATTGCAATCATTTGAAATGTCAGCAAACGTTTTAAAGCCTCGGCGCACACAACGTAACTCGTAATTCACTGTCAGTCTTTGCACAGACCACCAACTTGATTGTTTTCCAAACTTACCATTCAACCCTATAAATCCTGCCCACGAACAACGCATTTCACCGAGGTGCGAGACGGCACAACAGCTGCATACTTAAGACTACGGACGACGTGCGTGTGGCATTTAAAGGCTCTTACCTCTGTGGCGAGTTTCCTGGCAGTTTTCCCTTGCCCTCTGTTACTGCGAGACCGATGAATACTGAAGATGTTGTGAGTCCATTGATTTACATGTCTGGGATCTTTCTAGGCCATACCATGGTAACAAGAGAAACACAGTAAATCAAAGCCTTATAATGAATAATAGAAGGATATCCTCTACGTCTTGTTGCCATGGTACATGCATCGGCACAAAGACACACACTCGTGCACGCACACACACACACCAACCAGTGTTGGTGTGTGTGTGTTCCAAATCAAAGAACGCATTCACTATTCTTCCTTTGATAGGATTAACTAAGTTGTCAATTAAGTGCCAATCAGTGTAGCCCTGAGTCAATGGACCGAGTGGATAAGGTTGACTGTTACCACCCTTCTTTTCTTTTTTTTGGATCCCCCCCCCTTTTTTTTTTTTTTCCTCCCCAGTTGTACTTGGTCAAGTACCCCACTCTTCTGCGCCGTCCCGGTCATTGCTCCACCCCCTCTGCCGAGCCGGGGAGGACTGCAGACTACCACATGCCTCCTCCAATACGTGTGGCGTCGCCAGCCGCTTCCCTTCACCTGACACCAGGGGGACGTAGCACATGGGAGGATCACGCTATTTCCCCCAGTCCCCCCCCCGCTCCCGAACAGGTGCCCCGACCGACCAGAAGAGGCGCTAGTGCAGCGACCAGGACACACACCCACATCCGGCTTCCCACCCGCAGACACGGCCAACTGTGTCTGTAGGGACGCCCGACCAAGCCGGGGGTAACACGGGGATTCGAACTGGCGATCTCCGTGCTGGTAGACAACAGAGTAGACCGCTATGCCACTTGGATGCCCCTGACTGTTACCGGCTTTGCTGTCAACCTGTCTTTCTTGTTTGTCACCTTGTGCAAAGATTGTGTGCAGAACATCCTGAGCGGTGGTAAAGTGGCAGTGTGAACGCAAGGGCAAAGTTTGGCAGCATGCTGGACAACTGATATGTTCAGAGCACTGTTAGTTAGATTTCACTGTGGTATATCCAGAGCATCCCCCTTTTTGAGCACCTAAAGTGTACTGTGGATACAGGCCAAGGAAGTGGTGCTGCAGCTCTATACGTTGTATACGCCATTAACTAAACGTTATCAAGCTAAGCCCTGAAGATTGTTAGCAAGCTAGTTTCCACTCCAGACAGTACAAATAGCTTTTCTTCACATACCCATTTGTCACAGCCTTTTAATTTAAATGCAAGATAGATAGGACTGTCGTTAGTGTAAATATGTGCCGCAAGAGATAAATTGGCACTTTCTAAATCCTTTTTGAGGTCCTTCGGATATTTTTCACTTTAGAGCTGATTACTCCCTTCTTCTTTACTCAATGCAGCATAAGCACTGATTTTATTTTTTTTAAACACACCCAACAAGACACTAATTGGAAATGCACCACGGTGCACATTGGGTCTAGAGAGCCTAATAACCTTATCCAGAGGGCTTAAATGCTTGGAAAGCATCAACAGAAACCAAACACACGATGCTCATTATAATGCAGTAGTCACTGAAGTGGTAATCCCTTCCGTTTGATTTGAATTAACAAGGATGGCAATTAAATGACAATAAGTGGTGCCTGAAGTCAGTGGGCCGTGTGCACCGGGGGTAAGAGTCCAGACTTTTTTTTCTCCACTATCTTTTAAAGCAAATGTTAAATTATGAGCAGTGTTTGTAAGTTTGAGCTCTGAGTGCAAATGAGGCATAATGCGGCGCTTTACTGGACTGAAGCTTAATTCAGAGCACCATTACAATTCCCTTTGGTGTATTCATTGCCCCCCACCCACACACACACACAAACACACACCACCATCCCTCCACCCCCACCCCACCTCTGAACAGTGACAGTGCATTCTGGGTACTGGCCAAGGAAGATGTGCTGCAGAGCTCTCCGTGTTTACACTGTTAACCAGCTAGCAGTAAGCTAACCGTTGCTAGCCAGCTAGCTCCCACTTCAGACAACTAAATTGAGGCGTCCATTTGCCAAAGCCCCAGAGAGTTTTATTTTTATTGACGTGAAAGAAATTTGAAACTTTCCAACACCATTTGCATGTCCCTCTGATATTTTTCACTTTCTCCTAATCGAAGCTGAGTGCTTTCATTCTAATTACGGAGCGTCAGAATATGCATGCGCCCGAAACATTTAAATGAAGATGCTGCAGGGTGCAGATTGGAACCGAGAGAACTCATTTGGCCTCATCCATGGGTCTTAAATTCTAAAAACGTGTGGAAACCAAATGAGCCACTTTGAGGTTTATGCAGCTGTTTGAGGTTTTATCCTTTAACTTGAACCTACTGTAAATGCACCCTTCACCTCATGCTGTGTGTGATGCTTTCATTGAGTGTGTCTGCACGGATATAGCCTGGGTGTATGTGTGTGTGTGTGTGAATGTTTTTCTGCGGGTGGGTTCGAATTAGGGAGCTGTCTCCTCGCTTTCTTGCCGTGCCTCTGGGTAGAACGGTCAGATCAGGTAAAGCCACGTGTCGCAACGGCACATGGACGAAGTGAGGGGGTGTTCTCGGGGTAATGGGCTTGTTTGTTGATGTTTGTCGCTCTCCTAGACAACACCATCGTAGCGCTAGCACAAGCTGCTCCTAATTACTAATTACGGGCATGGGCCATTAAGACTCTCGTGGGTACCAAGGGTCAGGAATGTCCGCTATTAGCCATTACAATACAGCCAACAACTCAAAAATGTATTAGGATCAACTATTAGAGGAGCGTGAAATACCTATTTCTAATGTTTCCACACACGGAGCATGTTTTAATGTTGACATTAAGTTATCAAGTCCCCGATAGGCTGGGATGCTCTGTGAACCCCTCATTACAACATATTTTGCATGTGTGCCACGTCGTGAGGCAGCCATAGCAGATCATGACCCTAGGTGCAATCAGCAACCAGCCATATGGTCCCAGTGTTGAAGCTCAAATATAAGCCATATGGTCCCAGAGCACGGTTTGAGCTGGTAGTAGGTTTCTCGTTGGCCATACACAATGAACACTTTTATGTTAACTGTATTTTTCAGTGGAGCTCTCGTCTTTGTCTCGTTTCCTACAGCCATCCAAATGGGAGGCGGTAGAGAGAGAGAGATTAGCTGTACAATGTTAATAGTCTGGTATTCACAGTTTCTATTATTTGCATGAGAGGAAGTCTCCGGGCTTCAAATAAAGTGGGGGCAGGGTGGCAGTGATGGAGGGTGGGGTCCTTAAGTTCCATCTAATTAAATGGCCCGAAGCAGAGCAATAGGGTTCTCCCGCATTGCCGCAGTTTTAGTTCTTGATGTTGGGAGTTCATGTGAAAACTTTTCAGAGAGAGCGGAGCGGAGCACTCTGTCCTGCAGTAATTAATCAGCCGATTAACAGAGTTTGACGTATCAATTTACTAATGCCCCCTAGATATTAGAGATATTAAATGTGCTATCCAATAGCCTGGCCCCATCATTAAAGCCAGAGGATCTCTGCTCCATTCAGGAGTCAGGAACACTATGTCGTTTCATTTCCTGTACGGAAGGAAGTACATGAAATGAGACGGAAGTGTCGTTTCCCCCAGCCCACAGCAATGCAACACAAAGACAAAACCACCTCCAAAAACTACATGAACTTCAAGAACACACATACTAACTAGTAGTAAGCTTAGCCTGCCCCGCTTTCACGTCCTGTCAGACTGCCCTCGGTGCTTCCTCTTTGGGCGCAGCTCCAGGCAGGGGCCGTGGTCCCTGGGCCCACCGGATGCAGCAGACCAGGCTCCCCCAGCCAATCAACCGCTGGCTCTCTCAGCCAGACACCCTTGACACACCTCCCCGCACTCCACACAAAAGTCAATGCCAGGCGAGGCCGCCGCCAGACCGCCCTCGGTGTTATCCGAACTGCCGGTCTGCATGGGCTAGCATTTAGCTTAGCCTGTCCCGCTTCTGCGTCCTGTCAGACCTGTGGTCCGTGGGCCCACCGGACGCAGCAGACCAGCCGATCCTGTGCCAGCTCTCCCAGCCATCAAACGAAGACAAAACTTAGATGCAGACGTGGACAAAGACACTGCATGGGTGGTACTGGGTGAGGCCGCTGCAAACATGAATTTGTCCTGCTATCTTCCCGCACCGGCGGTGGAAAATTCAGACACGATCCAGGTGAATTAACCCGCGGAAATATTTATTTCAAAGACACAGCTGAAAGGTAGTTGAATAGATACCAACAGATACTTGACTGAGAGGGAGAAATGTGCCATACAGCTAATAGAATTTACATCCACTTTACACCAAGGCTACTTTATATTGTGGTAGTTTGTAATACTGTCAGTCTGGTTAGCATTTGCACACTTGACCGTCTTTGGCTGTTTAATAGGTGTGTAAGAAAATATCGATACCCTCGGGTATCACGATATTATCTTTTGCGATACTATATCGATTCTCAAAACCACTGTATCCACGTTTAATTGTTTACGTGTAAAGGTTCGTGACAAAACATTTTGTGTTGTGTGTAACCCCCACGACCGCTAGATGGCAGTGTTGTAATCTATCTTCAGCCATCTGACTTCCACGCCAACGCAGCAGCGTAAACTGAGACAGGAAGTAGCATAAGCACAAAGAACACAGGCCTATGAAACCGCGATATATCGTGATATGTTGCATCGTATCGTGATACGTATCGCATTGCCAGATTCTCGCCGATACACAGCGCTGCTGTTTAAACACCGTAAAATGATGAGAAATTATAATTTGTCGCGCTAAAGGCCGTGCGTAGAGACGGAGAACATTGCATGCAAGTAAGACAAACCACATAAACTGTCATATGAGTGTCCCTAATATGAGACGGGCTTGACTTGGTCCGTCCCTGTGACTGTCATCCAAAACACATCTGCACGGCCCGAGGCGCGCTGCTGTCTTCATCTGTAGCCAATAGTCTGCGTGTGTGTGTGTGGGCGTGTGTGCGTGGGCGTGTTTGTGTGTGCGTGTGTGTGTGTATGTGAACAGTCCTTGACTGCGGTGGATGATTGCTGATTAGCCGGGCTGCCGGGGTCCTTTGTGCTCCAGACGGGGGTATAATTGTTCTTTGTGCGCTGCTCAGCTCCTCTTTGAAGTCTCTCATTCAGTTTATACGTCCTCACAGATTAGTCCTCACGTCCTCCTCTGTACAGGATCAACCCTTGCTCTCTCTTTTTTTTTCTTTTTCTTTTTTGTTTCTTCGATGTCGGAGCCCTATGTTGTAATTGCACAGCAACCCATAGAAATACACGTGAAAGACAGAGGAGCAAATCTTTGCAAAGGAAATTAGCCTTACAGATGTTATCCCGCTCAGTGTGAGGCTTTGCTTTAACAGCCGGCAAAATTAATGGCTGGTTTTGATCAATCGGAGCAATCTCGGATTCACATTATACCAACTAGAGCCAATTAACATCGCCCCTCATGACCTGCCTGTGAAATGGAGAGCAGAAAGCATCCCGCCATGACTGTGATGGGTATCAGACTGCGTAGCTGAATGTCTTCACACTGAGCTGTTTCTTTACAGCGCTGGTTCTTTACTGCTGGTGTTGATGTCAGTTGTTCTGGTGTGGGTGAACATGGCTGGGTCTTGTGAACCCAAAATGGCACGCTGCTGAAGTGTGTCGGCCAGGACAACGGAGCCTTTCTGAGTTTGCTTAACATCACATGGCACGAAGACGGAAGGACAGAAGAATTGTTTAGCAAGAGACAGAAAAGAAATAGAGACTGAGGCAGAAGAAGAGAGAGAGACAGAGACAGAGAGAGACTCTCTCTGAGGTTTTTTCTCGCTGCCAATTCTCCCTGAGGAGAAAGCTGTTCGTGTGTGCATTGGCAAGCAAGTTTGTGCATGAAAATGGAGATGGAGGGAATGAGGGGAGCTTTTCTCCTCCAAGAAGAGAAAAATACTTTTAAATTCTCTTCAAAGCCAGACAACATGAAGGAGACGACACAAAGACAGACACGCAAAGAGCAGAACCGGGCAGACCTGGTGCCTGCTGTGGTTGCCAATGACTACCTGTTGCTAACGTGTGTGTGTGTTTGTGTGTGTGTGTGCAGATAAAGAACGCGGCAGCCAACGTCCTGAGGGAGACCTGGCTGATCTACAAACATACCAAGCTAATGAAGAAGATTGACCACTCCAAAGTCCGTAAGCACCAGAGGAAGTTCCTACAGGCCATACATCAGTAAGGCCATGCTTTATATACACACACACACACACACACAAACACATACATTCCACGCACACTCACACATGCACGCAGACACGTACACACACACACACACCACACCTGCTGTCCTGATGCAGCCTTTGAGATCAGCTGTGCCTTCCATCCACCCACAGGTCGTCTGAATCCACGCTGGTAATCAGATAAAGTGTCTAAATCCCCCCCCCCCCCCCCCCCACACACACACACACAGAATGAATCATCATCTACTAAAAGGGAGGTTTGCTCAGTTTTGGGACTGAATAGCCAGTGTACTGTGCAATATGAAAAATATTATTTATAGCTATGCCTAATAGCTATGTGAGAGTCGTCCCATCTGCTTCCAGGACTTCCTAATATGACTGATCCCATCACACTGTGACATCACATCTCACCTCGTAACCCGTCCACTCGTCATCAGCACGCTGTGATCCTGTTTCTGGGCTTTGACTCGTTTCGTTTTGGGTTTTTGTTTTTTTTTTGTGCTCTTTATGTCAATAATCTGTTTATTACAGAAACAGCGCCCCCCACTGCCACCCCCCAACGGTTGTTTATTTGCTTGTGTCAGCCAGCTCAACAAGATTTACGGTATTTAACGAGTGTCTTGAAGCTAGGGCTGACAGAACCAGGACTTTATTGGCCATACAGAAAGGCAGATCTGGAGGCAGTGTTGGGGCAGTTGCTATCCAGGGGGGTTTTACATGGCTGCATGCAGTGATGTGTTTCCTGCCTTACACCGGTTTGCACTGCAATCACCTCAAGCAGCTCCAAGGTGGCTGATAAAAATAATCAAGTCCTGGGGGCGTCCGGGTGGCGTGGCGGTCTATTCCGTTGCCTACCAACACGGGGATCGCCGGTTCGAATTCCCGTGTTGCCTCCGGCTTGGTCGGGTGTCCCTACAGACACAACTGGCCGTGTCTGCGGGTGGGAAGGCGGATGTGGGTAAGTGTCCTGGTCACTGCACTAGCGCCTCCTCTGGTCGGTCAGGGCGCCTGTTCGGGGGGGGACTGGGGGGAATAGCGTGGTCCTCCCACACACTACGTCCCCCTGGTGAAACTCCTCACTGTCAGGTGAAGGGAAGCGGCTGGTGACTCCACATGTATGGGAGGAGGCATGTGGTAGCCTGCAGCCCTCCCTGGATCAGCAGAGGGGGTGGAGCAGCGACCGGGATGGATCGGAAGAGTGGGGTAATTGGCCGGGTATAATTGGGGAAAAAGGGGGTGGGGTTAATAATAATAATAATAATCAAGTCTCCAGTTTCACTACTAACAATGATTTGGGGAAAGATAATCACATTTAAATATTGATAGAACCACGTAAACTTGTGATTCTGTTTTATTTCATTTTATTATTTTGTTATGAATGTTTTGTAATTTATAAATTAATTCATATTCATTTTAATTTCCTAGAGCGCTTAGGGTCTCATTAGCTCCGAGTACACCGTTCAGTAATATTCAAGTGTTTACAACTCGTCTTTATTGCTGAACATTAAAATGTGCATATGTGTTACCTGGGTGACGACAACACGGTGCTGAGAGTCCAGAGAGAGGACACTAGGCGAGGTGACCACCCCGCAATGCTGCTGCCCCCACCCGTGTATTACCCGGCCTTCATCATCTGCGTGTGTGTGTGTGTGTGTGTGTGTTTACAGGCTACGCAGTGTGAAGATGGAGCAGAGGAAGCTGAGTGATCAGGCCAACACACTGGTGGATCTCTCGAAGGTGAGAGACATGCAACACACACACCCACGACACCGGTTTGAATCCTGCCCTGGCGGTCCTCTGTGTGTATCGTCGACTCGGATGACATGCAACTGGCACACATTTTACCATCTGATGACTCCAGAAAGCCCCCCCCCCCCCCAAATATATCACAGCCATCCACGTTGCCGCGCTGACCTGCCTGTTTCTGTGGCTTTGTGTCTCCTAGCAACCAGAACAAGTGTTAAAACAGGGATGACTGAGCGAGGGAGCGAGGAGGAAATGAAGGGAGTGTTCATGGTTTTTTTTTTTTTGTTCTTGTGTGGGTGTCTTCTGAGTGAGAATGTGAGCATTCACATATTTTTGTGTGTATGTGTGTGTGTGTGTGTGTGTGTGTGTGTGTGTGCATGCCTGCTTGCATGTGGGCATGCATGTGCAAGCACAGGTGTGTGTGTGTGTGTGTGTGTGTGTGCATGCCTGCTTGCATGTGGGCATGCATGTGCAAGCACAGGTGTGTGTGTGTGTGTGTGCATGCCTGCTTGCATGTGGGCATGCATGTGCAAGCACAGGTGTGTGTGTGTGTGTGTGTGTACGTGTACAATGTGTGTACATGTATGAGAGGGAGAGACATGGTTTGTGTGCGTACACCTCGCTGTAGTGCAGCGCCTTTCGCCCCGATGTTTTCCATTTATTCCACTTCTCTAATTAAATCTGGCCAGTTTAGCATAATTACGGATTCAGGATGTGTAAAGCGGGGACGTTGTGTGTCGCTCTGCCGCTCCTTCCTCGCCTCTCCGTCGTTCTGTCTTCTCTCACGGTGTGAAAACACCCACGTAGAGGGTTCCCTTTTTTCTCACTCCAGGCTCTGCTCCCTCTTAAACGTGTTTTTTTTTCCTTCTCGCTTTGTGTCTTTCTTCTTTTTTTTTATCCCCCCATCCCTCGCCAACCTTGTGCGATCCCACCTCCCTGTGTGCTCTTCGTTTACCAAACCCCAGGACAAGGTCTACTTGTTCCCTCCGAAAGAATTTTCCATAGAGGAGGAAAACATTTTGTAAGAGCCGACCCTGACAGTGCTCCTATTTATTCAGCTGCAGTATATCTCCTTCTCCTCTCCTTCTCCTCTCCACCCCCAATAGATGCAGAGCGTGATGTACGAGCTGATGTCGGAGCTCAATGACCGCAGTGAGGACCTGGAGCGCCAGATGCTGTCTTTGGAGCAAAGGGTGGAGCAGCTTACCGCCGGCTTCACCGCCTTGCCGGCCCACCTGTCGGCAACCCTCAGCGCCCAGCATGCCGCCCTGGTCCACCTGCTCCGAGAAAGAGATGCCAGGGACGGACGAGGTGGAGGAGGAGGCGCTGTGGTTCCGCTGTCCCCGGCATCGGCGCCAGCCCCGGGCTCCGTGTCTGCAGCACAGATCTCAGCTCCGGCAAAGTCTCACGCTCCCGTAATGAGCCTGGAGTCGTCGCTGATGCCCCAGCCGCTGAGTCCAGAAGGGAGCCTGGAGGCCAGTCCCAGCCCCAACACCTGCACCTCCAGCTGCTGAAGGCAGCAACAAGGAAGAGAGGAGGGCAGAGAGGAGGAGGAACCAAGAGGAAAAGAGGGAGGAAAGGAACGTTAGCCTAAAAGCACTAGCATCTCCTACACGCAACCAGAGGGAAGTGTGTGTGTGTGTGTGTGTGTGTGTGTGTGTGTGTGTGTGTGTGTGTGTGTGTGTTGTGTGTGTGTGTGTTGTGTGTGTGTGTTGTGTGTGTGTGTAAGCGGACATTGAAATCAACTGGTAGGAACAAGCTGGAAGGCTAGAATGGATGGAAGAATCGGAGAAACACGTAAGGGACTTGGGAGACTTTCCTGGCAACAAGGAAGGAAAAACATGGTGGACAGGAAGCTAGAGGGTAGGAAAAGGTAAGCAGGGTGGAGGCCATAGTAGAGGGAGGTGCAAGAGGAGAAAACAGAAATGGGGAGGGGAAGCAGAGAGGAGGAGAGAGAAGGAGAAATAACCACACGGACTCAAAGCTGTTACGGAATCCAGTCTAATTACTGAAAAAGCCCTCTTTTTCCATTTCTCTCCTTCTCTTCTCTCTCTCTCTCTCTCTCTGCTCCCTCCATCAGGAATTAATGACCATGACTTTTTATCCTTACGATGTATTTTCTATCAGAATGATAATTGTGCGTTAACAAGCATCCCTTTAATAGATGGTCCAATCAATATGACCGCGGTACAAACTAGTGGCATGCACCACCACCACGCGTGCACATAAACACACACACAGACACTAGCATAACACACGCATGCATGCACACGCACACACACACACACACACACACACACACACACAAATGTGATCGACTAAGCATACTCACACAATATAAGCGAACTCAGCACAACATGAACCCACAGTCTGTCAGAAGACGGACCTTCCTCTTTACATACATCCACACGGCGCAATTGATGCACTAGTCCACGAGAAAACGTTGTAGCCTATACTGCCAAGCAAACAATGCACTAACACGTCCAAAAAGAGCACCGCAAAGTTGTTCATCCAAACAATCTTATGTGCTGTGGTTGTCGGCTGATGTAGGGGTTTGAACTTGTGAAGTCCCACAGTTTTGACATTTAAAACCCGCTCAATTAGAAGCAACGCTGAACATTCACTGAACTGCACAAATGTCTTGTACAGCCGAAGCAGGAGGGATTTGGGCTCGCATCATATCGAGCGACTCGCAGCGTCTGTGGATTAGACGGTAGTCGATGGCGGCAGACTCGCTCGACTCGGAGCTGCTGACGGCACGCCGTCGTGCTCGCTGAGCCGTCGCAGTCGCTGCTCCGCGTCCAGGCAGAAAGTGGGCCTCACTTTAAATTTCTCTCCACCTTCCGTCCAACAAACTCAGAGGGGGCAATAGATAAACGTGTCATGATTGTGTTATCTAACATAATGTTTTATTGATTATCGAATTTGAATTTCGGACCGGTCCACTTTAATATTTACTATGCTAGCCCTGGTGGCTGAGTAATGGCTCTGCGCAGAGCCTATTGCTCCATTATCACACAGAGACTTATTATTGTGTTGTAACGATCACGGATGACTAGACTCAATGTCCCGGGCTAACGGGTCCGACCCTTTAGTCAACTGGTTAACGTAGTCGCCCGTGGTGCGGGAGACCCGGGTTCGCATCCCGGCTGCCCCTGAATTTGCTACATTGGTGTCAGAAGTGGGACGGTGGGGGCGTCCAGGTAGCGTAGCGGTCCGGCTTGGTCGGGTGTCCCTACAGACACAATTGGCCGTGTCTGCGAGCGGGAAGCCGGATGTGGGTATGTGTCCTGGTCGCTGCACTAGCGCCTCCTTTGGTCAGTCGGGGCACCTGTTCGGGGGGTAGGTGGAACTGGAGGGAATAGCGTGATCCTCCCACGCGCTACGTCCCCCTGGTGAAACTCCTCACTGTCAGGTGAAGGGAAGTGGCTGGTGACTCCACATGTATGGGAGGAGACATGTGGTAGTCTGCAGCCCTCCCCCGGATGGACAGAGGAGGTGGAGCCTCGGAATAGTGGGGTAATTGGCCGGGTAAGATCAGGAGATAATGGGGGGAAATCCACAAAAAAAGAAGTGGGATGGTGAGACCGTGCGCCCAGAGGTGTGAGGAAGCTGGTATGCTGAAGCGGGGACACGCTTCCCCGGGGGAGGGGGGGGTATTGTAACGGTCACAAATGACTGGACTCGCTAGCCCGTTGGCTAACGGGTCGGACCCTTTAGTCGACTGGTTAGCGCAGTCACCCCGGGTTCGCGTCCCGGCTGCGGCGGATTCCCGGCTGCCCCCCGGATTCGCTACAGGATGTTGTGAACTAGAACTTAGCCCGTTGAGCTACCTGCTGCAAACGACTGCGAACAAATCCATTGACCGCTTAATCCCAGCATCGCCCATAAAACGATCCCACTGTTCTTTCACGTTATGGTGGCTATTGAGACCGGTGTGAGAGCCACCTTGGAAAACTGAGATATATTTTGGACCTTTTGTAAAAGGAAGCAAAACATTATCCAAAGGAGTTGAATCAAGTGCAACTGGACTTGGTATATATCCGTGAAGACGTTTCGCCTCTCATCCAAGAGGCTTCCTCGGTTCGTGCCTCTCTGACTAGACCAAGCTAGTCTGACTGGCACCAGCCATCAGCCATCACTGGCTGGTGATGAGTCTCATCAGCAGCCAGTCAGACCAGCTTGGTCTAGTCAGAGAGGCACGAACCGAGGAAGCCTCTTGGATGAGAGGCGAAACGTCTTCACGGATATATACCAAGTCCAGTTGCACTCGATTCAACTCCTTTGGATAGCCACGACCTGGCTGAATGAGAACATTCACAGACATGAAGCAAAACATTATTCACCATAAATCTTCAAGCTCCCGGTCCCCAAAACCACTCACTCTGCTAACATGAATGTATACTGTGTGAACAAATACACCCATGCTTGCTTGCTGACACAAACTGCCATGTAGGCACAGGCATTCTTTCTGTCTCTCGCTCTCTCACACACACACACACACACACATGCACGCACACACACGTACATGTACAAACGCACACAGACAGACGCACACACCTTGACAACCAAAGTGCTCTCTCTTAAACGGACTACAATAAGTGGCAGGGAACGCTGCTGTCGCTCGGGACAAAAGAGGCGTTGCAGATTCCCTGACAATATTTCTGAGGGAATAACTGTGAAAATCTGGACATGGACTTGCTATATACTGCTATGAGGGGGACTGCACTTCACTGCCGGCCGGAGCTGAGATCCAGGTGGACTGCCAATGAAGTGAAAAGAACACACAAACAAAACCTTATAAAGGATGAATGGCCATGAAGGAACAGCTGCTCATGAAACCAATCAAATATAGTGGCGGCGGCGGGGGGAGGTAGGGGGGGGGTAGGACTATCTATACTATATCTGGAAGGAATTATAACGGTGCGATGGAGAAAAGAGACTGACCTTCTAATTCTCCACAATTTTGAAATCTGTCTAATAGCGTCACCCTGTGGCTGGAATACTGAATTACACGCTTGGGATATTGTACAGTACGCTGTTACCGGACTCTGGCGTTGTAATGCTTGGTCTTTTCTACCATTACGATTAAACGCAGTTATAGCTGATATCTACTATTACTAAACTATAGTATTCTTCTCATTCGTCACGACAACTATATGATATATGTATTGCTAACAAGTTACATAATTACGAACAAGGGAAGTGCCGTTTGAGGTTGAAATTAATTTTGTAATTTTATTTTATCAGAGAGAATTAATAAAGTATATATCTATAACATTACAGTCTCCATGTTTTTGCTCTCCTCTCTGCCTCCCCCCCAAATTCTCTCTCATCAGTCTCTCTCTCTCCCCAATTCTCTCCATCACTCTCTCTCTCCCTAATTCTCTACATCACTCTCTCCCCAATTCTCTCCCATCACTCTCCCTAATTCTCTCCCATCACTCTCTCTCTCTCCCCAATTCTCTCCCATCACTCTCTCTATCCCTAATTCTCTCCATCTCTTTCCCCAATTCTCTCCCATCACTCTCTCCCCAATTCTCTCCATCACTCTCTCTCTCCCTAATTCTCTCCATCACTCTCTCTCTCTCTCCCCCCCTAATTCTCTCCATCACTCTCTCTCTCTCCCTAATTCTCTCCATCACTCTCTCTCTCTCCCTAATTCTCTCCATCTCTTTCCCCAATTCTCTCCCATCACTCTCTCTCTCCCCAATTCTCTCCATCACTCTCTCTCCCCAATTCTCTCCATCACTCTATCTCCCCAATTCTCTCCCATCACTCTCTCTCTCCCCAATTCTCTCCATCACTCTCTCTCCCCCTAATTCTCTCCATCACTCTCTCTCTCTCCCTAATTCTCTCCATCTCTTTCCCCAATTCTCTCCCATCACTCTCTCTCTCACCCTAATTCTCTCCATCACTCTCTCCCTAATTCTCTCCATCTCTTTCCCCAATTCTCTCCCATCACTCTCTCTCTCTCCCTAATTCTCTCCATCACTCTCTCTCTCTCCCTAATTCTCTCCATCTCTTTCCCCAATTCTCTCCCATCACTCTCTCTCCCCCTAATTCTCTCCATCACTCTCTCTCCCCCTAATTCTCTCCATCACTCTCTCTCTCTCCCTAATTCTCCCCATCTCTTTCCCCAATTCTCTCCATCTCTGCCTCTGTCTCCTCCATCTCTCTCTCGCTCTGTCTCTGTCTCCATCTCTCTCTGTCTCTCGGTCTGTCTGTTCAAATGAAATGGGCTATACTGGCACGGCTGTAGTTATGTGTTGTATCTCTAAGGCACATCGTGTGAGGTGAAGTTGTAAATATAGTTGTTCAAAGACACATGAACAGTATTGTATCAGGATAGAATGACAGCTACAACAATAAACACACTAGTACAGTAAGGGCAATAGGGGGGGGGCAGACCGTGAGGTCAATCAATCCTCCATTCAATTGGCTTTATTAGCATGACACATTAATTATATTGGTATTGCCAAAGCACGGTGAACATATATCAACAATGACTAAAAGACTGATAAAATAATATAAACGCTAAAGACATTTGACAATATGTCTTTTGAAGTTCTGTGCGTGCGCACAGGTGTGCGTCTGTTTAATGGTGTTAAAAAACATTACTAGTCTGTCTCTGTGTCTGTCTCTCTGTCCGTCTCTCTCTCTCTCTGTATGTCTTTCTTTCTGTCCATCTCTGTCTCTCTCTCTGTCCATCTGTCTGTCTCTGTCCATCTGTCTCTCTCTGTCCATCTGTCTGTCTCTCTCTCTCTGTATGTCTCGCGTTCTCTCTGTCCATCTGTCTCTCTCTCTCTCTCTGTATGTCTCGCGTTCTCTCTGTCCATCTGTCTGTCTCTCTCTCTCTGTATGTCTCGCGTTCTCTCTGTCCATCTGTCTGTCTCTCTCTCTGTGTATGTCTCTTTCTTTCTGTCCATCTCTGCCTCTCTCTCTGTCCTTCTGTCTGTCTCTCTCTCTCTGTATGTCTCGCTTTCTCTCTGTCCATCTGTCTGTCTCTGTCCATCTGTCTGTCTCTCTCTCTCTGTATGTCTCACGTTCTCTCTGTCCATCTGTCTGTCTCTCTCTCTCTGTATGTCTCTTTCTTTCTGTCCATCTCTGCCTCTCTCTGTCCATCTGTCTCTCTCTGTCCATCTGTCTGTCTCTCTCTCTCTGTATGTCTCTTTCTTTCTGTCCATCTGTCTCTCTGTCCATCTGTCTGTCTCTCTCTCTCTGTATGTCTCGCTTTCTCTCTGTCCATCTGTATGTCTCTTTCTTTCTGTCCATCTCTGCCTCTCTCTGTCCATCTGTCTCTCTCTCTCTCTCTGTATGTCTCGCGTTCTCTCTGTCAATCTGTCTGTCTCTCTGTCCGTCTCTCTCCAGCACCCATATAACAACGTATCGTTTGAGCACATATGAGTAGAAATGTGAGCAACTAAGAACAATTAAGAATGGACAGAGGTGTAGAACATCTACAGTCTAAGTGGGTCTCCATATTTGTTGCTAGTGTTGTTATAACCTCCGTTTTGAGAAACAATAAAAGAATCTGCAGTTGACTTACACGTCATTTTGAACAATTTTCGAAAAAACAAAACAAAACAAACAAACATTCTAAACAAAACGACGCGACGTGGTTGTAACCTTCAGCCTGTCCAGAGGTTCAGTAGGTTTCTGTGTCCCGGTGACTTTATGTCCCCTTTCGCTTGAATTGGATGCGTTTACGTGCACCGTTACGTCGAGCTGCGTCATTGGTCCACTGTCGTTGTCCCAGCACACAAGAACCGGGGGAGAATCGAATTATTGACGGAAGTATGTCCCACCCCGGTACGGTAGGTGGCGATATGCCCCCTTTCAGCTGGTTGCTATTGGACGAAAGACCGCCGCGGGAGCTGCGGAGCATGCGCAGAACGCCGAGGCAAGTAAATCCATCTCCCCCCGCGCTATCTAGCTGTGTTAGCCCCGCTTCCAGAAACTAGATTTAGCGCGATTTCAGTCGGACTAACGCGTTTACATGTGTTTAAAAAGTCCAGTTTTAGTCGGGCCAACACAATAGATCCACTTTCTCTAACTACTCTCACGGCTGAACGGGGCCTCGGCGTGTGGTGAGTGGCCACGCCCTCTGGAAAAACAGGAAGTGACGTTTGCGCGTTTTAACGTACGACTTTTAAGCTAAGAAAATCGCAAGTCTGCTTCTATTCTGCTGTATATTTAAACTGTACTTGTGTACATTTTAGAGTTGTGAATACTTCTCTTCTTTTTTTTAGAATACTCTTTTGAGTATTTGTGTAAGTTAGCTGCACATTGGCTGTATGTTTCAGTCACGAGTGTGTACAGGTATAATCGAGTGGATTTAGTCCCAAAGACTTGCATACATATAAGTAAGCTACCTCGTTTATTTACCTTTATTTACCTCAAGCTAAAAAAATTTGCCAAACCATTGCGCGGGTTGACAAGACCAATCCGGATCGGTCGAGGCTCGATACCGGATTGGTTGAGGCCCGGGTTAACAGCGGCCGCCATTGGTGCTGTGCCCTCACAGGGCACCGACGGAAACGGTGAACTTCGCTGTCGCGACCCCTGAGAAACAAGGAACGAGCTGAAAGAATATGGTTACCTCAAGCTAGTGTACCTTTTATACTTAAGTATACTCTAAAAAATACTCACAGTATATCATTTTTTCCCACAAGGGTCCTGTACACGACGTTACAGGCTTTGACATTAAGGAACGCCCCCATTAGCATTAGCATGTCTCAGCGTTAGCATGTCTCAGTATGTGTCCGTCCGCCGGTGTGTCTCTGCCTTATTCTCTGCCTATGTTTGTCCCCTCGTGTGCATGTTCTTTAGTTTCTCCAGGGAGTCTTCTAGACCTGAGACGGTCCATGTTCGTCCTTTGTCTCTGCCCGTGCCTTGCTGTGCCGGTGTCCTCTCCATAGGCCGCAGGGCCAGCGAGATACGAGCACAGAATGCAGGTGAGACTGAGGAGGGACGTAAAGACAGCGTGAATATGGTTTAGATATAAGACCACACTGGGTCAGTGTCCAGGTAATACAGACTGAAGTAGAAGAGGGGCAAACCAGCAGGATGGGAAAATACTACAACGTTCTCTTCCTCTCTCTCTCTCTCTCTCTCTCTCTCTCTCTCTCTCTCTCTCTCTCTCTCTCTCTCTCTCTCTCTCTCTCACACACACACACACACACACATAGTTATCTCTGTGTGCATATTATGTATTATGAAGAAAGAGACAGAGAGACCTTAGCCCCAGTCTCACTGCAACAGATGAAACATTAGAAGGGAAATCTGCTACCCCCCCCCCCGGGTCTGGCAACAGGGTGTAGCAGCCATTGTGGCTTGGGTGCCATCAGCTCAACAGTGAACAGTTCCCACATTTGTAAAAAATTGGCATCCTCGGACTAAAGCAAACACGAGCAAACTGATGTACTACAAAATACATCAGCCTATATTGGAACACTTCTTCTTTCGGCTTATTCCCTGTTTCTCAGGGGTCACCACAGCAGATTTAACAGTTTCCATCACTGCCCTGTGAGGGCACACTGTTTTATTGTAATATGGATTGTAGAAATCAATAGATGACCTGTACAACAGATGTCCTCATCTTCATTACATTTCAGCCCTGTTTCCTGTTTGAATAGGGATGTGTTTATCACCGCACCAGTGTTGATCATACCTGATCAAAAAATTTCAAGGGCCGTCTGTGGAGAGTGTCTCCAACCAAGATACCAGTTGGTATTATGCAACCTGACTCCATGGTCCAGATGGTCCAAGTAACTATTAATTAATGGGGAAAAAAACCCTAATTGCAGCTTTATAATCTTTAAAACCCCTTGTTTTTGCCACTAGTGTGGTATTTTTAGCTTTCACATTCACCATCTGTCCAAAGAGGATCTTACTGTTCCGGATTAGTTTTTCAATAAAAATCTCAGCCATGGACCTTGTTTATGTGTGTTGATAGTCTCCACATGCTAAACCAAACAGACTGTTTCAGTCATTTCTCAGTTACTGGACACAGCTTGCGGTGCGACGTGATCATCAGTCAGATTCGGCGGATTCAGATTGTCATGACAACTCGTCATGTGCTCACCGAAGACCCTCCCCTTGAACTGTCCATCACAGCGTTGGGCTCAGCAGGTGCCTTTTATTGTCCTGATAGAGTTTGCTTCAAGTTAGCGGTCACGTAAGATGGCTGTGGGGTGGTTCAGAGGTCTTTGTACGAGTTCCAGGGGTTCTCTGGCATGTAAGAAACTCATTACTTTCAATATTATTTCACTCGCCAACAGTTGCAAAAAAGAGACGCCACATAAACTTTGCTTATCTTATGTACAGCCAAATTCCTCTCAGATAGGTTGCAATCGAACGGCGGTCTATGGAGTAACGCGCATCTATTTGAGGGGGGCTTAACATGGCAAAATCAAACCTGAACCTACGATTTAAGTCCAAACCTCACACCTGTCACATCACTGAAATATTGGCACATCCTTTTCGTTGAGGGGAAGGTGAACTATGTAGGACATACTTTACATGAGCATCAAAGCCCAGAACATCCACCAGCCATCATACCTTTCCTCTTTTATAGAAGAGATTAAGTCTTTTTTTTTTTTCCTCTGGAAAAGAGATGTTCTGCACATGTGACCCATTGTGTGTTTTTCCCAGGGTGAAAATAAAACGCAGAGTAAAGCAGGTGTGAAAACGAGCTTGCCGGAGGCGATATTCCCCCATTGGCACAGCAGATACCCCAGATGTGATGAGCTAGTTATCAGTGTTATTCTGTCATATTTACTGGCAGCGACTGCCGTCACAGGGGCTTTCATTATCTCTCCCGGGCTGTGTGCATTCTTACATCTCACAATGTGCAATTTTGTAGCCAAGGTAATGTAATGCCTGTCATTATCTCGACACTTGTTTTGCCCCCGCAATGAATTCATTTCATTTTATTTTTTAGTTTAGTTTCATTTTTTGGACAAGCCTCTCTCCTAACCTTCATTTATTTTTATTTTTTTGCTCTTTGCTTCTCTTCTCTTAGGAGACACATTCAGCAGTGTTGCAGGTTTGCAGATTGAGTGGAGAATTCCAAAGGATTCAGATGCTGCTGAGGTCATACGGTGAGAGAGAGGGATGGACAGAATAGATTGGATTCAGAGCAGAGAATGAGGGAAGTGTAAATCCTTAGCAGGCTTATCACATACGGTTTTTATCCTGGTGGGAGACAAACGCACATAAACGCACTTGTAACATTATGTGTGTGTGATTGCTTCCTTTGTTCATCGCCATCCGACATTGGGGGGTAGATTCCTGCGCTTCACTGGGCGGGGTATACCCCCCCCCCCGCATCACATCCTGTCCCTGGAGGAAGTGGGTCAGAGGGGAGACAGAGTGCTGTTGGAGAGGCTAAGGAATGGAGTGGCCCAGGTCCGGGTCTGGCCCTCGGACCCGGAGTTCAAGGTAGGGACAGATAGAGCAGTTAGCCCGCACCCATCACCGCTGTCAAATGTCAAATCAACGCAACGTAAAAGGAAACGATCACATCTCCCTACAACATATAGAGAGAGATGCTGTTGAACTTAAACAGGCAGAAATATTTTTGAAATGAAAACATGTTGGTACGGGCTAAAGAAGGCAGACGTGATGATAAATTCAACAAAAAACAAGATGCAGGGCATCCGGGTAGCGTAGCGGTCTATTCTGTTGCCTACCAACACAGAGATCGCCGGTTCGAATCCCCGTGTTACCCCCTGCTTGGTCGGGCATCCCTACAGACACAATTGGCCGGATCTGTGGGTGGGAAGCCGGATGTGGGTACGTGTCCTAGTCGCTGCACTAGCGCCTCCTCTGGTCAGTCAGGGCGCCTGTTCGGGGGGAAGGGGGAACTGGGGGAAATAACATGATCCTCCCACGTGCTACTTCCCTCTGGCGAAACTCCTCACTGGCTGGCGACTCCACATGTATCGGAGGAGGCATGTGGTAGTCTCCAGCCCTCCCGGATCAGCAGAGGAGGTGGAGCAGCGACCAGGACGGCTCGTAAGAGTGGGGTAATTGACTGGATACAATTGAGGGGAAAAGGGGGGAGACGAGATGCATCACAAGACTGTTTTTAGGGAAAAAAAATCCATTCTTCATATGGGGGCATCACAGACACTGAAACCAGTATGACATAGGCGACACACGTGGGGTCCAGCATGTTAGACATATAAGATATGAGGCGAATAGAAAGGCGACACACTGGCGTTAGGAACTGAACTGTCTGGGTAGACTTGTTTTACTACAATGCTGCCACGTTCAGTCTGACTCACACCACCATCACTGTCGTCTACGTCCACACCACTTTATATCCTTTATACATGGACACCACCATCACCATCCTCTACATCTGCACCCCTTTATATCACAGAGAGTTGAGTCGGTTCATCTGGACACAACGGTTAATCACAGAAACGTTTCATCACTCATCAAGTCAATGGCAGTTGTACACCAGGGAAACCAAACAGACGCCGGCCAACAGGATGGCACAACACAGAAGAGCTAACACATCAGGCCAGGACTCCACAGTCTAAACCATCTACAGGCCAGTGGCCACTCTTTCAAGGATGAGGATGTGCACATCCTTGATAGGGAGGAACGCTCGTTCGAACGGGGAGTCAAAGAGGCCATCTATGTGAAGAGGGACCGGCCATGCCTGAACCGGGGGGGGGGGGGCTAAGAGTACATCTGTCACCATCTTACAATGCTGTGATTGCAACTATTCTCCAACCCTCTGTGAATAGTACACATGGCCATTGTAACTCTAGTTAATGGTCGCAGCAATTTGCATATGAAACCGATCATTGGTTTCGTCGTTATGCCACTGTGTTGTTTATAAGGGTGGGGACACCTGCAGTCACTGTATTGTTTATAAGGGTGGGATACCTGCAGTCACTGTATTGTTTATAAGGGTGGGGATACCTACAGTCAGTTGAGACTGAAGGGGTCACTTAGATGATGATGAAACGTTTCTCTCAATAAACGTTGTGTCCAGATGAACTGATTCACCTTTCTGTGATTTCCATACCTGGATTATTGGGCATGTATAAAGACACCCCTTTATATCCTTTATACATGGACACCACCAACCCCATCCTCTACATCTACACCCATTTTTTATCTCTTTTCCAAAATGTGACAGACTGAAAACAAGTGCCTGCTTACTCTTCAACTCAAAAAAAAAGTCAAGTATTGAGAGAACTGTCATTTAACACTATCACATGATTCTGGAATATTGGACAGGTTGGTGACAGGTGATGGACAGGTTGACAGGTCTCCCAGGAGGTGGAGCCAGCAAGTGTCAGCTTATCAGTGACTGACATACTGTACTTAAGCCCCTCCCACGACGCTTACCTGTTGCTTGGCTCCTCTCTCCAGTACCAGTGTCAGGAAGATTGTGCAAGAGACACACACACAGGTGAAATGGTTGATTGTTGAGCACATTGTATTTTTCTTAACGTAGTTGGTAAACATTAAGCCCTTGAAATTTCACTCTTCCATATAAGTAGTTCTCTCTTCTCATCTCATATTGTATTAACCCTCTCCAGATGTGACTCGCAGTATTGGAGGTTATCGGTTGTCCGTGGAACAAGATTCAGACAGCGATGACGATGTCATCCGTGTGCACCAGGAAACAGCCACCATCACTGCAGTCAGGAAGGGGAACGCCACACTGACCGTCTCAAACCCAAGTATCCGAAAGTGCATTCATTAAAAACACACACCCTTGCATTATTACACTACTGTGTGCTGTCTGCCGACTTGTGTTCATTCCTTCTACACCAAACTTTTCCCCATACTAGGAACTTTCACTCCAAATCTATTAAGTGACTCTATTTCTAACCCATCCATCCATTATCCAAGCCGCTTACCCTTCTCTCAGGGTCGTGGGATACTGGAGCCTATCCCAGCAGTCATTGGGCGGCAGGCGGGGAGACACCCTGGACAGGCCACTAGGCCATCACAGGGCGCCCACACACACACACACACACACACACACACTAGGGACAGTTTAGTACGGCCGATTCACCTGACTTACATGTCTTTAGACTGTGGGAAGAAACCAGAGCACCCGGACGAAACCCACGCATTCACGGGGAGAACATGCAAACTCCACACAGAGGACGCCCCCGGACGACCCCCAAGGTTGGACTACCCCGGGGCTCGAACCCAGGACCTTCTTGCTGTGAGCCGACCGCGCTAACCACTGCATGTCTGTGCCGCCCATTTCTAACCCATATCCTTTTTAACTTGGCTCACCCTAGATGGCCCTAATCTCACCCTATGCAGAGGAGTGTTTCCTGAGTTTGTCTTCTGCTGGTGATTGCTCTCTGTCCAGGTCTAGTGGACTCTGCACAACCCGATGTGCCCTGGCGCTTTGTCTGTGTGGTGGATCCCAGCTAGCTTACTAAGCAGGGAGCACACACTTAACATTGAATGTGTGTGTGTGTGTGTGTGTGTGTGTGTGTGTGTGTGTGTGTGTGTGTGTGTGTGTGTGTGTGTGTGTGTGTGTGTGTGTGTGAAGCCCTGTCAGGCAGATAGACGGGTGTTGCAGAGCGGATGCCAGTATCATCCGAGTGTACGCGTCCATGGTCAGGAGGGACATGTAGTGTACCTGTGAAAGGTAACGCCATCGTCCACAGCTAGCCTAAAATTTTATCAGCTTCTGTCATCTGGAAACACTGTTCCCATGACAACCCGTCATGGATACACTCCACAAAACTTCTGTCCCCATCTCTTTTTCTCTTTCTCAGTGTCCCTCTGTGTCTCTCTCGCTCTCTCGCTCTTGCCATCAGAATGTGGCGGTGGCAGTGGAGACCCTTGACTTGCTTTTCTGTTTTGGAATCTTCTGTCAGCCGTACCTACTTTGTGGTGGAGACACTTGGGGCTGGACGTGCCATCATAAAAGCCTCAATCTCTGCTGTTGTCACAGAGGTGCAGTGTGCACGCACACACAAATATACACACACACACAAACAAACAAACATACATACACACACGTACGTGCAAACCTTCACATGTTATGCTTACTCTTCCTTCACTCTCAGCAAGCTCACACCCTGCCGCTGACCCAGTCAATCACAGTTCACCAGGAACTGGACATCTGATCTACTCTTATTAATCCCCGTGGGGGAATTACACTCTGCATTTAACCCATCCTAGCTGTGTAGCTAGGAACAGTGGGCAGCCGCCGTGCAGTGCCCGGGGACCAACTCCAGTTCGTCTTGCCATGCCTCGGTCAGGGGCACAGACAGGAGAATTAACCTTAACCCTCTTTTTTTGGCCCCCCCCCCTTTTCTCTCCAATTGTACTTGGCCAATTATCCCACTCTCCTGAGCTATACCCGGTCGCTGCTCCACCCCCTCTGCCGATCCAGGGAAGGCTGCAGACTACCACATGCCTCCTCCGATACATATACTGGCCTCCCAGTTCTCTCTCTCTTAATGGTTATTGTTGGGTAGGACTTCCCTGTCAAAGATGTCATGGTGCATAGCATTTTATTTAGCAGTGATCTCTAAGAGAAAGCGCCGCTGTGGCGGCTAAACAGCAGATATGATGCAACAAGACTCCAGAGGATCAACAGCATCAGGTGGAGTGCTGACATAATAGCACTGGAGACTGTTGTTTTTTTCTTTTGATTCCCCCCCCCTTTTCTCCCCAATTGTATCCAGCCAATTACCCAGTCCTCCAAGCTGTCCCGATCTCTGCTCCACCCCCTCTGCTGATCCGGGAGGGCTGCAGACTACCACATGCCTCCTTCCATACACGTGGAGTCGCCAGCCGCTTCTTTTCACCTGACAGTGAGGAGTTTCACCAGGGGGACGTAGCGTGTGGGAGGATCATGCTATTCCCCCCAGTTCCCCCTCCCCCCGAATAGGCGCCCCGACCGACCAGAGGAGGCACTAGTGCAGCGATCAGGACACATACCCACATCTGGCTTCCTGCCTGCAGACACAGCCAATTGTGTCTGCAGGGACGCCCGACCAAACCAGAGGTAACACGGGGATTCGAACCGGCGAGCCCCGTGTTGGTAGGCAACGGAATAGACCACCACGCCACCCGAACACCCGTCATGCATGTCTTTTTGATGGTAATGGTCTTTTTGATAATAATACTACAACAGTCTTTATGGCTATGTTGTAACCAATTGTTGCAAATTCATTTCACAGATCTGCTTGTGTTTATCTGTTTAATGGCTCAATGCTAACCTCATACGCTTTATGTGCCGACATAAAACACAGCTCAGACTTTCCACACCTACACTTGAAACAGTAGTACTCTTCCAGTTAAGTTAGGAGGCATGTGTGGTATCTAAAAGCCCTGATCAGAGCATTCCTCGTTTCATCTAGACATTGTGGTCCTGCTATGAACCCCTATCTCTGATGCCCTCTGTCCTCGTGTTTCCCTGGCAACCAGAGGGATGGCTTTACAAGCATTCTATGGAGGTCTGTGTATGCATGTTTGTGTGTGTTACTATGTGAGCAAATGTGTGTCTGTGAGGTTGTAAAATAACAAGCGGCAGGGGCCATTTGGAATTCGATAAGTTTGTGTTTGCTTGTGTGTGTGTGTGTGTGTGTGTGCGCACGTATGTTTGTGTATGTGCGTGTGAGCCAACAGGTAGAACGGGGAGGCGGCACTGTGAGCTGGTCAGAGAATGACAGTGAGGTTGCCGTGGTGACTGTGAAAGGAGAGGTCATAGCAGGAAAGAGGCACGGCCGAACAGAGATTCAAGCATCAGATAAACTAAAACCCCAACACCTGGCCACAGGACTGGTACCTTCACAAGCACACGCACGCACGCCCGCACACTCACACACACACACACACACTGTACGTGTTGGGGGTGGTTCATGTGAACATTCTCCCCCTGCGAGGGGATTGCAAGGTGGGCGAAGCCATCACGCTACCAACGGCGGTATGGGGAGAGATCGAGGAGCCGCACCAGGCATCCCCTCCCATGGACACCCATTTCGGGGAGACCTCCTCTCATCCTACCCCCCCAGGGCCAGGTCTCGCCGCTGGGCACCATCACCATCTCTGAGAACCGACCCTCCATCGCCCGCCCAACATGTTGGAGGTCACAGACTGCTCCCTGATGAAATTCCAGGCTACGGTGCAGCCTCCAGGGGTGTTCGCTCGAGGACGGGGTGTCGTAGTCTTTTCTTTTCATAACCACACAGTAAAATAGTTCAGTCAGTCATCAAATAACAACGGCGATATAAATTTTCAGCACTGACCATTCATGAGCTACTTATACATACCGACTGCACCTAGATTACTTCTTTGTACCGAAGCTTTCAAAATCATGGAGTACGAATCCCCCGTGGCACATCTAAACAGGTGTCGGAAAGGCGGAGGTGGGTGAGAGGAGAGCCGAGAACACACACACTAGCATCAGGAGAGGCATAACCATAAATTGCACAACTGGGTCGTTTCATTTCTCCAGTTGAGTAGCAGCCTTTTAAGCAAGGGTGACTGTGATTAATGTACGCTGAATAAGCAACTGAAACCATCCACCTCAGCTATTATGAGTACCCCGATGGAACCTGCTGCACTAATAGTATTGACCCACCCCCCCCTCGATTTGACAGTACTGAGAGACTTAGGAGACAATATGCAGCCCATTCTTGGGTTCGGTCATGTTTCGACGTCTGCTACGACCATATTCTTGAGTTCGTTTGTTGGGTTTAGATTCACAAATAAGTGGGAGGTGGGAAAAAGAAAGAGAAGACATTCAATATCCAGGATTGATTATACCAACAGGCCATTAAAAACACGGAGCACTGTCTGTTCTTTGTCAGGGCTGGGTCAGATTCTGTCTCCCGTCTCAGTGGGCTGAATTTAGTCATTACCACATGATTCAGCTGAGAGGGGCCCTAAAAGTGTGGGATTCCTCCCCAGCCACAACACACTCCGGCTCCTTGGCACTGTAGCGTATTGCATTAGTGGCGACAATGTTTTATGGCGCTTGCCTGTAAAACACGGCTTGGTTTTAGAAAGTCACGGAGGAGCCTTGCTGCAAGTTTGCTGGCAAAGCAAACAAACAAAGGTCTCCTTTGGCGGCCCCCACTCTTGTTCTTTTTTTTTTTTTTATCCCCCCCCCCCCTTCTCCCTAATTGTACCTGTCCAATTACCCCACTCTTCTGAGCAATCCCGGTCACTGCTCCACCCCCTCTGCCGATCCAGGGAGGGCTGCAGACTACCACATGCCTCCTCCAATACACATGGAGTCACCAGCCGCTTCTTTTCACCTGACAGAAAGGAGTTTTGCCAGGGGGAGGTGGCGCGTGGGAGGACCCCCCCGAACAGGCACCCCAACCGACCAGAGGGGGCGCTAGTGCAGCGACCACGACACACACCCACATCCGGCTTCCCACCCGCAGACACGGCCAATTGTGTCTGTAGGGACGCCCCACCAAGCCGGAGGTAACATGGGGATTCGATCCGGTGATCCCCATGTTGGTAGGCAACGGAATAGAACGCCACGCTACCCAGACGCCTGGCAGCCCCCACTCTTTGCAGCTCCACCAACCCGCCTTCCTTTTTAGATCCACACACACACACACATACACACACACAAACACCGTTGCTTTCACGCGTCCACACACGCATACATGCGTGCACATGTTTAATAGGCTCGAGACTTTGCAGAGCCGTTTTCTTTTGTTTCGTTTTTTGGCCGTCTCTGCAGAAGGGAATCAATTAACCTATCTCATCTTAAATCCATTAGAAGCCTGATTGGATCAATGGGGTCATGTGCACACTTGCCCATGCACCCACATGTGCTGACCAGATACAAAGAGGTAATTTGAAAGCTCCATTAGCAGGACTAGAAAAGCTGTTCAGTAATATCAATCATCTTGAGCTCTCCTGACAGCGTGTCCGTGTGACCGGTGTACTGTTTCATTGCGTTGTGTAGGAAAGACAGGACAACTTCTCTCATGCATGGGATCTGTATTCTGTCGCATATAAACAAAACAGGACAGGTTTCAGAAAACGTCAGATCAGCTCCTGCTGTAGCCTACACAAGAATTGGGACCCACATTAGACATAAGACACATTAGAAATGGATAAAATAAATTACAGGGGCAGACAAAAATGAACACATACCTCTTTCTACATGTCCAAAGCGGGAAAGAGGCAGAAGTCAGGGGGGAACATACATTTTATAGCTACTAACAGGAAATGGCGTCACAACAGGGAAGGGCTACTATAAGCGTTTCCTGATGATATACTAAAATAAAATAACAATGTTGGCAATGAAAATAATAATTATGTGGTGATACTTTGTGTAATTATATACCATTTTTTTGTTATGCCGTTTTTAACCATGCTACATCCGCATGTCTTTGGCAGTGTGCAGAAACTGATAAGATGCAAGCTCTTAAACTTCTAGCTGATCTCTCAGAGCTTTGGTTAAGTATGCACTCTCCCAGCTTCCGGGCCATTAAAAATATAATGGGCAGACCGTATAGCACTCCTACTGTTAGTTTATTAGCCATTCACACTCCATAAATATTTGATGCTGATTTGATAAAGGAATTGAAAGGAAGTTGATGTGCCAGTAGCGGTTCACAAAGCAATGTGTGTATATGCTAACAGATACTTGCAGCTAAGAAATCTGAATGGCCGAAGACATTCCATTGGGAAGAGGCAATATTCTCCACACAAGGCTCTTCTTCGGCACATGTACTGCGCTGATGCTGAACGCACCTTTTCCCTACAGGTAGTCGCCTCCCTATCATGCACATGATCCCAGTAAAGATTAACAAAGGGTTGTGTTGTGTTGCTACAGTAGAATTTGGATTGTGTGTGTGTGTACGTGTGCGTGTGTAGACCCTGTCTGCCGTGGTTCTGGCTACTAGCGAGGGACTACAGATGGAGGCAGTGGGTCTAGGACGTACCCCTCATCACCGTTACCATAGAAGCTGACCAATACAACATTAGCGCCATGGCAACACTTGCCGCCCACAGTCCCCTCAGGGTGCGTGAGTACAAGGGACGTTTGTGTGCGAGAGAGAGAGCGAAAGAAAGCGAGGGAGTTAATTGACCTATTTTTCATGCTATTTGGTTGAAGAGGGATGGAGGGTTTGGATAATGATGCCACAGGAGAGTTGTGTGCCGCTTCCTCTCCTGACAGCATCTCCGTACAGTTGCCACTTGCCTCCGACATACATACCTGAGGCTGTTCCAGATAAAACCAGACAGTGTTCTGTGCCGCTCAATTTCATTCCTCCCAATTATCTCTCTCTCACTCACACACATTCTCTCTCTCTCTCTCTCTCTCTCTCTCTCTCTCTCTCTCTCTCTCTCTCTCTCTCTCTCTCTCTCTCTCTCTCTCTCTCTCTCTCTCTCTCTCTCTCTCTCTCTCTCTCTCTCTCTCTCTCTCTCTCTCTCTCTCTCTCTCTCTGTTCAGTTCAGTTTAATTCAATGGGCTTCACGGGCATGACACTCATATAATGCACATACTGCCGAGGCATATATTTGAACATAAAAGAAGCAGAAGTAAAATAAATAAACTGCATGGTAAATCAACAGATTCTTCACATAAAAGTTTTCTGTGTGGTAACTGATGGTTGGAAAAGTAGAGTGCATGTATTTATTTATCTATAAGGCCACAGAGATTATAGAGTTCATGTGTTTCATAGATTCTGATGTTACATATTGTGCACAGCGATCCTATGTTAAAAGATTTTCTACAGGAATATACATTTTTTCATTAGTAATTAAATCTTGGAATTTCATGTTATCTTTTTTCTCTCTCCCAATTATCTTTCACTCACACATTATCTCTATCTATCTATCTGTCTGTCTGTCTATCTATCCCCATTTCTCTCCTCTAGGCTTTGGTGTCTGAGGTGGTTCTTTCCGTCGGGTCATCCCGTCTTGTCATGTGTGTGGCGGGACCTGAGCTGTGGCCCCCGGCCCCCAGTCGTTTCTGTAGCGACATCCCCATTTGGAGGGAGGAAGGTGAGGGGCTGGCAGTGGAGGCAGTCCGCCAGTCAGAATCCAGAAAGGGCCAGTAGCATGCCGACAGGGTGACCTGCCTGGCACCGGGCGAGTAGGTGGGACTCGCATGTCATGGGGGGGGGGGGGGGCACGCTGAAAGGAGATATTTTTAGCGTTGTGTTCCTACAGCATCAATGAAATTCAAGGCTCGTGCTGTGGTTCTGCACTTCGTCTTATCCTTGCACGCATGTGTGTGTGTGTGTGTTTGTGTTTGTCCAGTGGCTGTTGTTCAGCTGTGGCAGCACCCTGGGCCCTTCGAACCAGCAGCCGTCTCGGGAGGAGAGCAGGGTTAAGGTGGCATGTCCGCTCCCCTGCTTCACTGTCTCTCTCTCCCTCCTCTCCTCCTCCACCCATCCCTCCTTGCAGCCCCGTCCTTGCCCTCAGCTCCAGTGCCCCACTTGCCTGGTGAGTCTCCCCCACTCAAGTTTAATTTCCGTCACACTTTTCCGATCTTTTCCACCGTGCTGCGAGTGTTACACCCCCTTCTCCTTATCGCGCCAGTGCACACACCGAGGCTCACATACGCGCACATACCCCCCCCCCGCAGGTGTAGATAACAATGTAATTTCATATTCATTCTAACTCTGTGCTCATACCCTTCTCCCGCTCCCTATCTGTCTGTCTCTCCCCACTTGCTTGCTTGAAAGGTGATGCTGGTTCCCATGGAAACCTCTGCGTCTATTTGTCTCAAAGGGGATTTTCCAGACATAGAGAGAAAGTAGAGAGGATGCATAAAGGCTGGGAAAAACATACGCCCACATGCATGCACACGCACTTGTGAACCTGTTGATTATAATCAAGCATCCCTTTCACACAGCCGCTATAGTTTTAATGAAGTGAGGGAACGGAGGCGATCGGACGATTCTGACAGGAATATGAGGGGAGTCGAAAGCAAAACCGCCATCACATCCATGTTGATTCTGTGGAAAATAATGGTTGTTTGTTATGAAAATGTTCTCCAGGTGAATCCCCGGGGATGTAGGATTTCCTCTAAGGATATCACGGGCAACTGGGTTATGAAAACAAGCTGTCTGTGAGCTGCATTGCATTGTAACCTTTCATTATTTTCCAGTCCTTGCTATTCTGTCAATCACCAGGAAATTAAAAAAGAAAAGAAAAGAAAGGTAAGCATAACAGTACTTCATCAGGGGCAGTGCTGGTAATACTGGCCCGGGATCTGTTTTTACATCTCGTCCTCCCTCTGTAACTCTCCATTATGGAAGCCCACTTCCGCCAATGAAAAAAAAAATCTCACGATAAGTCAAAATTATGAGATAAAAAGTCAGAATTATGAGACAAAAGTCCATACTCCCATACTCCGTTGCCCTAATTATAACAACAACAACAAAAATGCAAAAACAGTATGGTAATGATTTGGCAAAATGTTACGTCCTGACACAACCACTATGGACGGGGTCGCATGTGGATGGACTTGGGCCCATGCCTGTCGCCCGAGTTTTACAATACAAATCATGGATTTGCCAATTTGTCAGTTGCTGAGTATTTCCCAAGCTACTCCGCCAAATCTTTACTGGTGCACAGGAAGTTATGTATTTTATTTGTATTTTATATTTACACTAAATTCAAATGTTATTGCTAAATCTGAGGTTGCGCCCGAAATCACATACCAGCAGCACTGAGAACGGCTCTACTCTAGTGTGTCACTGCAAATCAAAAGGAGGAGCTATGCATGTGGCACTATTCGGCATTGCAGCACTACTATATTTATATTCACTGGACTCTGACTGTTACAAAGGCATGTTCAGAGGCAGCGGGAGAGGAGGAAGGGTAGGAGTGTGGAGGTGAGAGTCAGAACTTTGAATGTTGGCACTATGACTGGTAAAGGGAGCGAGCTGGCTGATATGATGGAGAGAAGGAAGGTAGATATACTGTTTGTGCAAGAGACCAGGTGGAAGGGGAGTAAGGCCAGGAGTATCGGAGGAGGGTTCAAACTCTTCTACCATTAGTGGGAATGGGAGGAGAAATGGGGTAGGGGTGATTCTGAAGGAAGAGTATGTCAAGAGTGTGTTGGAGATGAAGAGCGCGTCGGATGGAGTGATGAGCTAGAAATTGAAGGTGTGATGATGAGTATTGTCAGCACATATACCCAGCAAGTTGGGTGTGAGGTGGAAGAGAAAGAAGAATTCTGGAGTGAATTGGATGAAGTGATGGAGAGAGTACCGGAAGAGGAGAGAGTGGTGATTGGAGCGGATTTCAATAGACATGTTGGTGAAGGGAACAGAGGTGATGAGGTGATGGGTAGATATGGTGTCAAGGAGAGGAATGTGGAAGGACAGATGGTGGAGGATTTTGCAAAAAGGATGGAAATGGCTGTGGTGAATACATATTTCAAGAAGAGGGAGGAACACAGGGTGACATATAAGAGTGGAGGAAAGTGCACACAGGTGGACTATATCTTATGTAGGAGGCGCGATCTGAAAGGGACTGGAGACTGCAAAGAGGTGACAAGGCAGAACGTAGCTAGGCAGCATCGGATGGTGGTCTGTAGGACGACTTTGGAGACCAAGAAGAGGAAGAGAGTGAAGGCAGAGCCAAGTATCAAATGGTGGAAGTTGAAGAAGGAAGACTGTTGTGTGGAGTTCAGGCAGGAGTTAAGACAGGCACTGGGTGGTAGTGAAGAGTTACCAGATGGCTGAGCAACCACTGCAGAAAAAGTGAGGGAGACAGCTAGGAAGGTACTTGGTGGTGGAATGAGGGAGTACAGGGAAGTATACAGAGGAAGAGGTTGGCAAGGCAGAATTGAGATAGAGAGATGAAGAAAGTAGACAAGAGTACGAGCAGATGCAGCATAAGGTGAAGAGAGAGGTGGTGTCTGTGTATAAACATGGCATTGAGTGGGCAAAACACTGTGACTGACTGGCATCTGGTGTATGGTTTTTGTATTTACATTTACAGAGCCTCTTCCTTGAGTACATTATCATTATCTCCCCCTTTCCATTATCTCCCCCTTTCCATTAGGAGCTGTGTGCTCCATTTAGTCAGCACACAGCAGTGGGGTCAAACACACTGTGTGGCACAGCCTGTATTTACTCTCTCTGTCTCTCTCTCTCTCTCTGTCTCTCTCTGATTGTTTGTCTAATAACCTGAGATATGTCGCTATGTAGCTCAAATAATAATAATGATAATAATGGACTGCATTTATATAACACTTTATCTTGGCACCCAAAGCACATCACAGTGAAGGGGGGAAACTTACCTCAACCACCACCAATGTGTAGCACCCCGCTGGGTGCACGGCAGCCATTTTGTGCCAGAACGCTCAGCACACATCAGCTTGAGGTGGAGAGCATTGGCGGCACCAGCAGATTTTTATTGGGGGTGTTCAGTCGGAGCTTGACTATTAACTGGGGGTGCTACGGAACTGTGGATACACCAGTATACGCACGTACGACCAAGCGCAATCTCACGTGTTAAGAGTGGCTAATACACACACTGAGCAATACAAAAGTACGACAGAATCAGACTCAAGCTCAAAACAGCACACGTACACACTGTATGTGTGCACACAAACGCACACACAGAGCGGGTCAGCAACAGAAACCTCGTGCACCGCTGTTGGTCTAAAAACAGAGTATTGTCGAATCCCCATGTTACCTCCAGCTTGGTCGGGCGTCCCTACAAACACAATCGGCCATGTCTGTGGGTGGGAAGCCGGATGTGGGTAAGAGTGGGGTAATTGGCCAAGTACATTTGGGGAGGAAAATGCGGAAAAATCCCCCCCCCCCAAAACCCCCCCAGTGTATCAGACCTTGATCCAGATTAAAACCAAAACTGTACAAATGCGATATAACACAACGCGGCTGCCATTTAATTTAATTTAATTCAATTCAGCTTAATTCAAAACTTTATTGCAGACTCAGGGTCCATAACAGACAAAGACAAATAGGTAAAAGACAAACCCCAGACAATACAGAAACACAATAAAATAACATGAAAGGAACAAATCAGTGTCTTATAAGAAGACAGCTATACCAGTGGTCCCACTGCCGGGATTGGTAGCGTGTGGCACTGAGTCTTACATTAGTAAAACCCTTGATGATGACATTATCAGAGTCATTGGGCCGGCAAATAAATTTATACATGAGATGTCTTAGAAGAGCCTGAACGGTACTGACTCCCACAGCCACAAACATTTCACTTGCACTACACCATCTAGGTCAGGGGTGGCTAAACATGTGCCATGGAGAGCCATGTGTATGTAGGTTTTCATTCCAGCCGGACTCCACATCAGGTGATTTCACTAATTAGTATCCCTTCAACCAAAGACGAAGAATGTATCCGTGAAATCACCTGGCGTGGAGTCGGGCTGGAATGAAAACCTGCATACACATGGCTCTCCATGGCACATTGTTAGCCACTGCTGATAGTAATACAGCTTTTTAGTAGTATTCTCATTACATCATTATAAGCTACTCGAAGCCTCTGTAAGCTTGCTTTTTGTAGTTTGACCACAGGTGTGCAATATAAAGTGGTGTACAATATGTAGTTTGACCACAGGGGTGCAGTATAAAGTGGTGTACAATATGTAGTTTGACCACAGGGGTGCAGTATAAAGTGGTGTACAATATGTAGTTTGACCACAGGGGTGCAGTATAAAGTGGTGTACGACATGCTCTGAACAGAGACATCGTCACACTAACTGAACACATACCAAACTTGCGTGACAGAGTGTTTGCTTGTGCATACATCATGTGGCATTGCCTATAGATATCCTCATCATCTGTCATTTGTTCAGTAATATAATGTCCAGGATATCTCACCTTATTACATACCCCAAGATTATTATAAGACCATTTAAAATCAGGAAATTTTAGATAATTGTCCTCTTTGGTTCTGCAGATCATGACAGCACTCTTACCAGCATTGTATTTGATATCAAAACAATAGCAACAATAGCTCTCCATGTCACGTTCACTTACTTCCTGATTACTGGTTAGATGACATAACCTCCTGTTGCTGTTACAATTCAGTTAATTTAATTTACAATTAATTTATATTGTAAATCCATCTATTATCCGAACCGCTTATCCTGCTCTCAGGGTCGCGGGGATGCTGGAGCCTATCCCAGCAGTTATTGGGCGGCAGGCGGGGAGACACCCTGGACAGGCTGCCAGGCCATCACAGGGCCCGCACACACACATACACACACACACACACACATACACACGTTCATGCCTAGGGGTGATTCAGTACGGCTGATTCACCTGACCTACATGTCTTTGGACTGTGGGAGGAAACCGGAGCACCCGGAGGAAACCCTCACAGACACGGGGCGAACACACAAACTCCACACAGAGGACGACCCGGGACGACCCCCCAAGATTGGACTACCCTGGGGCTCGAACCCAGAACCTCCTTGCTGTGAGGCGACCATGCTACCCACTGCACCACCATGCCGCCCATATTGTAAATTAATTTATTAATTTTGTAACGTCACACATTTCATTTTTATCACTGAATAAAATGAATTGTTCGACTGTGTGACGGCCAGATAATGTCACGCGGTCAAACAATTCATTTTATTCAGTGATAAAACGAAATGTGTGAAGAAGTTACAAAATTTCTTGAGGGTGCTACGGGGGTGCTATGCCTTTCTTGGGCCCACCCCCCCCCCAGCTCCGCCCCTGGAGAGGGATACATTTATTGAGCCAATTACGTGTTTTTCACTGCAACATTAAATGAAACAGAAAATTATCACCTCTCCCCCACCCTCACCTCTCATCCTCTCTGTTCTCTCATTCTCTTCCCTCTCCTATCAGTCATCGGTGTCATGCAGCAGAGCTCCAGTTGGCGGTGATTGACCAGAAGGGGGCGCGGTTTGACAACTTCAGCTCCTGCTTGGTGCGCTGGGACTCGTCCGGTCAAGTCAGTTTTATTTGTATAGCCCAGTATCACAAATGACATCACTGCTGTCCCTGCCCGCACACGCTGAGCTGGCAAATACCCTCTCAGCAAGTGGGGAAATGAAGCCATATGGTGGGTCTGAAATATGCAA
Source organism: Lampris incognitus (assembly GCF_029633865.1). NCBI lineage: Eukaryota > Metazoa > Chordata > Actinopteri > Lampriformes > Lampridae > Lampris > Lampris incognitus. The sequence continues at coordinate 57,563,758 of NC_079219.1, forward strand.
GAGGTTATCTTACATGAAGGAATGATTAGCGCCCCACTGTGACAATCTTACGTATGATGTTTTTTGTTTTTTTTTGTTCGCCAGGTGCTCCATGCCGTGGGCATGGAGCACCTGGCGCTGGAGCAGCGGGTCATTTCACCACAATCATTAAAACTTTCTCGTTGTTATTCAGTCCAAATCAAAGGGCACACAAACATACTCTAAACTTACACAGTTTACTCCTGTGGATAACATGAAGTCTGCAGAGATTATTAATATTATCTATACATATAGTAGGTCAAACACATCCATACCTGCATGTGCACAAATAAGTTCCCACTAATCACTTGTGTGTGTGCATGTGTGTGTGCGCGCGCATGATACCTGCCTTTTACAGATGTCTCCTCTGTGGCCTGGCCCATCCTTTCTCCTTGCCTGTGACCTGTGTTTGTGGCCTCTGCTCAGCCTGCGGAGATCTCCACCTCTGTCTCTGACATATCTGACATCCAGACTGACCTTGTGGACATCGTAAAACATTGTAAATGACAATTACTTATTTCACTTCCGTAGACTTATTCGGTGCAATTGGTAGAACAGATGGTTGGACTATTTGTCTCATTAGTTTACCAAATTATTTTCTTTTTCGCCGCCGCTAACTTTCTTTTTCTTTCTTTCTTTCTTTTTTTTTTTGGAACCGGAACACTTATTCTGTACTGTTATGCATTCCGTTCCATTATACAAGCTGCTTATCCCAATAGGGGCCATGGGATGCTGGAGCCTATCTCAGCAGTCATTGGGCAGCAGACGGGGAGACACCCTGGACAGGCCGCCAGGCCATCACACAGCTGACACACACATTCACATCTAGGGACAATTTAGTATGGCCGATTCACCTGACCTACATGTCTTTGGACTGTGGGAGGAAACCGGAGCACCCGGAGGAAACCCACGCAGACACGGGGAGAACATGCAAACTCCATGCAGAGGACGACCCCCAAGGTTGGACTATCCCGGGACTCGAACCCAGGACCTTCTTTCTGTGAGGTGACTGCGCTAACCACTGCACCACCGTGCCGCCCCTTTGGTGCTGCCCCTCAGACAGATCACCAACTACAAACCAAAAGCCCCCCACTCCATTAAGGACTTGTGCCTGGCCAACGATCTGAATGAGTACTATTGTCAATTTGAAATACAATGGGTCGGTCCTGACACCATCCCCTGTGACTCCATCCACTAGCTTCAGACCATCAGCTCCTCCTCCTCCGCCTCAGCAGGGGCCCGGGCTTCTCCACAACTGCCCACCTTGGAGGGTCTGTCCTTCCCTGCCCCAATGACAACTCTCTCCATCCTGGAAAGGGAGGTTAACAGGCTGTTCAAGAGACAGAACCCCCGCAAAGTAGCTGGACCGGAGTCTGCTCCACCCTGAACAACTGTGTTGATCAGCTGTCTCCGGTGTTCACAGACATTTTAACACCTCACTGGCGATATGTCATGTATAAGCCTGCTTCAAAACCTCCACCATCATCCCATCCCCAACTAGGCCCACAGGACTCATGACTACAGACCCGCGGTAGTAGTTTGAAGTGTAGTGTTATGCAATCATTGGAAAATATCTGGGTTTGTTTGTTTGTTTGTTTTTATGTCAGCTGGAGGTAGGCCACAGTGCTTTGGTCCAAGTGCGGGTTTTGGACTCTAATGGAGAGCCCTTCCATCGCAGAGTCCTCCTGCCCGTGCACCTGAAGCTCAGCCCCTCCTCAGCCATCGTCACCATTAGGTGAGTACCCGTGTGTGTGTGTGTGTGTGTGTGTGTGTGTGTGTGTGTGCGGCGCGCGCGTGTGTGTGTGTGTGTGTGTGTGTGTGTGTGAGCGAGCCTCGGCTGGTGAGAGGTTTGTCAAAACTGAATAAGGAGGCGTTGGCGTGGGAGCTAAGCTATTCTTTCCCAGATACCAAAGAATCTTTGGCCCAAATCTGGCCCACATCTGCAGTTATCTTACGGCCCACATTTGGCCTTGAATGACACCATTGACTCAGGGGGAGTGTTGCTGCCTCTACTTGGGCCACATTTGGGCCACATCTGGCCCACATAGTATGTGCTGTAACCCAAGTCAAGCCCAGTTCAGTATATTTGGGACACGTCTGGCCCACACAACTGTTGAGCCGTAAGTACCAAAAGTGCCCCAGATTAGGCCCAAATGTGTCTGCTATCTGGGTTCCAGCTCTCCTGAACAAGTGCCTTTGCTTATTAATGGCAGCTTGGCAGCACTCGTGATCAGTCAGGAAAGGAGTTATCCCTCTTCAGCAGTGGGAAATACCCCCCCCCCCTCATCCCTCTTCAGCAGTGACATTTGATTGTGTGCCAAGCCAACACTACACAGGCTGATTTCACTGATTAGTCCTCTTGTCTGGGTGTAGTTGTATTAATCAGTGAAATCAGCTGCTGTGGTGTTGGATTAGAAAGAAAACCTGCCTACACTCAGACTTGCATATGATTGAAAACCACCGCTCTGAAGTGTCTCCTGGCTGTGTGTTGGGTAGCAGGCGACAGCGATTTTGAAGTAAGTGGGCACACCTGTGAAAAAGGTTACGGGATGTGTGTGTTTGTGTGTGTGTGTGTGTGTGTGTGTGTGTGTGTGTGGGTTAGTGGGACACCAGGACAGAGTGTCTGCAGGTTACTCGGGGATCAGGTACAATTTCAGGAATCAGGGACAATTTATTGTCATTTCTTTCGTGTAGTTGCGTACACAAAAGAAACGAAATTCCGTTTCGCCCAGCCCACAGCAGTGTGACACAAAAGACAAGAACACACATCCCAAATTTCCCAAACACGACACCACCTAAACATACAAAAACAGAGAACAAAGCAAAAACACAAAACACACACACAATTAACAACAAAGTCCACTCAATGCAACACAGTCCAAAAATTCCACCGTCCAGAGAACCAACGCTAGCCAGGATGACTGTCGTAACTGCCGGTCTGCATGAGCTAGCAGTTAGCTTAGCCTGCTCCGCTTCCTGTCAGACCGCCCTCAGTCAGTATGTTTACAGGATGTTAGAAAGTCGATTTATTGTGTTAGTCCGACTAAAAGTGGACTTTTAAGATACATGTAAACGTGTTAGTCCGACTGACTACTACTATTATTTCGGCTGCTCCTGTTAGGGGTCGCCACAGCGGATCATCCGTTTCCATCTCTTCCTGTCCTCTGCATCTTCCTCCGTCACACCAGCCACCTGCATGTCCTCCCTCACCACATCCATAAACCTCCTCTTTGGCCTTCATCTTCTCCTCTTCTCTGGCAGCTAGCTCCATATTCAGCATCCTTCTCCCAGTATACCCAGCATCTCTCCTCCACACATGTCCAAACCATCTCAATCTTGCCTCTCTTGCTTTGTCTCCAAACCGTCCAACCTGAGCTGTCCCTCTAATATACTCGTTCCTAATCCTGTCCTTCTTCATCACTCCCAATGAAAATCTTAGCATCTTCAACTCTGCCACTTCCAGCTCCACCTCCTGTCTTCTCATCAGTGCCACTGTCTCCAAACCATATAACATAGCTGGTCTCACAACCATCTTGTTAAACCTTCCCTTTAACTCTTGCTGGTACCCTTCTGTCACAAATGACTCCTGACACTCTTCTCCACCCACTCCACCCTGCCTGCACTCTCTTCTTCACCTCTCTTCTGCACTCCCCGTTACTTTGAACAGTTCACCCTAAGTATTTAAACTCATATGCCTTCGTCACCTCCACTCCTTGCATCCTCACCATTCCGCTGTCCTCCCTCTCATTCACGCATAAGTACTCCGTCTTGCTCCTACTGACTTTCATTCCTCTTCTCTCCAGTGCATACCTCCACCTCTCCAGGCTCTCCTCAACCTGCAACCTACTTTCGCTACAGATCACAATGTCATCTGCAATGCACGCACTTTCCATTGTTGTCTTATTTATGGTAATGTATTTCATTCATTCCTTCATTCATTTATTATAGTAACGATAATCATCGCTCACAGGGAAGAAGGTTCTCCGGAGTACTTTCGTTTTTCTGCAACCATTGTCTGTGCAAGTGTACATTCTTATAATTAATATAAATGTCAATGGAAAACCGGAGAGAATGCAAAAAAAAAAAAGTTAAGTAGCGTCACAGTTGCCAGCCAATTTAGCATAGCTATCGATCATGAAACTAATGGCTATGTCTGCTGTTCAGAGTTATCAGGATTGTAAGGTACTGCGTCTGTGAGCAGTCAGATTGACTGATTAAAACTAGCTGCTGTGCTGCCGTTAATTTAGTCAGTATTTCCATTTATTCCCCGGCTGGATTCACTTTAAACTCAATCAATACACAAAGTGGAATGCCCTAAAATTTCAAAAGTTTAAAATGACTATTGGCACAGGAAGATTGTCTTATCGAACCTAAAGGAGAGAAACTAGAATAAATCCCCTGTGGTCAGCAAAGGGAATGGCAATTTCAAATCGCATTTTGGAATAATTGCGCTGTAAATCAATTGAACCCAGATTATTCATTCATTATCCGCCCGTCTCTCTCTCTCTCTGCACAGTCAGGATGAGGTGGAGGTCGAGGTGTTTAACTTGACTGGGATCAGGATTCAGACCCCTCTGGTTCGACTTCCTGTTGGCACTGAGGTAAGACACAATCAACAACCGCACCATCTGCCACATTCCATCAACCAGATCGCCTCTCATTTCATTCCATTTCCGAGCACAAACAGAAATTTTGTTAGGAAGATTTGCTCCTTGCTAATTGTGCTCTTTAAACTTATTCTACTATTGCGTTCACTGAAAGTCATTCATTCATTCATCTTCAGCCGCTTCTCCGGGGTCGGGTCGTGGTGGCAGCAAGCTAAGTAGGGCACTCCAGACGTCCCTCTCAGCAACGCCCTCCAGCTCCTCCTGGGGGATCCCAAGGGATTCCCAGGCCAGATTGGACATGTAGTCCCTCCAGCAAGTTCTGGGTCTACCCCGGGGTCTCTTCCCAGTTGGCCGTGCCCAGTAAACCTCCAAAGGAAGACACCCGGGCGGCATCCTAATCAGATGCCCAAACCCCCTCAACTGGCTCCTTTCGATGCGAAGAAGCAGCAGCTCTACTCCGAGCTCCTTCCGGATGTCCGAGCTCCTCACCCTATCTCTAAGGCTGAGCCCAGACACCCTACGGAGGAAACCCATTCCAGCTGCTTGTATCTGCGATCTCAGTCTTTCGGTCACTACCCAAAGTTCATGACCATAGGTGAGGGTTGGAACAAAGATTGACTGGTAAATTGAGAGCTTTGCCTTCCGGTTCAGCTCCCTCTTCACCACAACGGTCCGGTACAACGTCCGCATTACTGCTGATGCTGCACCAATCCGCCTGTCAATCTCCCGCTCCATCCCACCCTCACTCGTGAACAAGCCCCCGAGATACTTGAACTCCTTCACTTGAGGCAACAACTCATCCCCAACCCAGAGGGAGCAATCCACCATTCTTTTCACAGAAAGTCGAATTAGACAAATGCCAAAAAAATGTAATTGTAGTTGTGCTTATAATTTATTGGCAAGTACTCTGACCTACAATGTTTGCAGATGCCTGTGTATTTGAGGGGCAGTGACAGCAGTCAGGATCCCCTGGCTCTGGGCAGTGTGGAGTCTGGTCTCTTCTTTGACTGGAGCCTGGGTAAACTGGGCATACTGGACATCCGGCCAAGACATAGTCAGGTCACACGTGTAAAATGCTGCATATGCTTCAATAGTGCTTTGAATTATGACTAGTGTTAATGTATTTGACACGTGTGATTGATTTATTTTATGTGTTTTAAATCTACATATTGCTGGCTGGGGTGTCAGTGTCCCCTGCCCACAGCTTCTCGGTGTTGCTGAGGTCCTGGGCGGTGGGTAGGACAAGTCTGAAAGTGACAGTTCAACTGGCTAATCGCACAGCGGAGAAACCAAAGCTGCTCTGATGAGATACAGATAATGGTAAATGCAAAATGACAGCCTGTCCAGGGTGTCTCCCCGCCTGCCGCCCAATGACTGCTGCGATAGGCTCCAGTATCCTCGCCACCCTGAGAGCAGGATAAGTGGTTTGGATAATGGATGGATGGATGAAAAACTGAGCATTTGATGCTTTTTGGGCTGTCTTTGCTTTAAACATGGCAAATACTGTAAAACCTGTATTCACAATTAGCAATGCTCCGGACCACTGTCCCCTGCCCCCCTTTTTCTCCCCAATCGCAATTGTACTTGGCCAATTACCCTATTTTCCGAGCACTGCTCCACCCTCTCTGCCAAGCTGGGGAAGGCTGTAGACTATCACACGCCTCCTCCGATACACGTGGAGTCGCCAGCCGCTTCTTTTCACCTGACAGGAGTTTTGCCAGGGGGACGTAGCGCATGGGAGGATCCAGCTATTCCCCCCAGTTCCTCCTCCCCCCTGAACAGGTGCCCCAACTGACCAGAGGAGACGCTAGTGCAGCGACCAGGACACATACCCACATCCGGCTTCCGACTCGCAGACACGGTGTCTGTAGGGACGCCCGACCAAGCTGGAGGCAACACGGGGATTCGAACCGGTGAGCCCCGTGTTGGTAGGCAACGGAATAGACCGCTACGCTATCCGGACGCCCCTGACAGCTGTTTTTGCCTGACTTTTCCCTTGTAGTGGACCTAAGACGTCTTCAGGTCTGGCTCTGCAGGGCTGAGATCATCCTAGTAGACTGTGGTTGTAAAGTTTGGGAGTTTGTGATTCATGCAAGTGAACATGTGACACGTTGTGTCCCGCAGATTCTTTATGCCTCACTCATTTGCCACAAATCAGATTTTCAGGTTAAAAAAAAGCACCATTAATCTTCAAGTCCTGGAAGCGCCAAGGAATTACTCGTCTGGAACACATTTTCAAAACCAATTCATTCTTATCATTCCCAACATGAACTCAGAGATATGACATCGGTAGTCACAGCTTTCTGCAAAAGCCCCGACTGTAGCAGTCTCTAAAAGTAAAAATCAAATTAAGTAACAACACCCTTCAACCACCTCCGATGAGTGATGAGCTTACTCATATTGAAAGTTAAAAAAAAAAAACCTTTTCTGGAATATACAAACTCTTATTAAAAACTGATGACACTGTCTTTACCAGCCACAGAGTGGGAAAAAGACCTTGAGATTCTTTGACAAAGACACTTGCTCACATCGTACATGCCACCGACAATTACTTCCACACCACCTGGCTCTGCCCACCTATCCAAACATTCTGGTCCAACATAATTAATAAACCATCCTCCCTCCTGGGCCACAGCGTTCCAGTTTTGCCCATCTGTTTGTTTTCCCGGAGATCTCTCATCAGTCAAACCACCACCCAAACACCTGCAACCTGTTTTGATTGCCTTAACCATTACTAGGAAAACAGTTCTACTCAACTGGAAAAGAAGAAACAGTCTCACCGCATCCCAGTGGTTACACCTGTCAATAGAATATATCTCAATGGAAAGACAGGGGTACCTGATCCTTGCCGGGTGCGCCCGGGGTGGTGATCATCCTAAAGGGAGGCGGGGCCCCGTCCTGAACTGCTCGCTGCTCTTGGCGTGTGGAGTGCTCCTTGCTGGAGGGCTGGGTGGCAGGTGGGGGAACGCCGGCCGTATTCTTTTTCATGGGGTCCTGGTCAGGCGCCTGCTGGGGGAACAGGACAGCCCGCCATGTTGAAGGTGCATGGCGGGTCGCTGCGGGTCTGGTGCCCTCTGGTGCTGGGGATGAGCCATGGGGCGGTCCTGGGGGATTCTGCTTGGCTGCTCTCCGGCTGGCTGCTTCGCTGTGTTGGTCTTGTTGTGCCTCACCCTTCTCTCGCAGTACTGGGGGACATACACAGCACACACACCAAATGATAGGCCTAGGGCTTGTAGTTGAGGTTTGAGTCATTTGGGTGGAGGCATGGCGGGCAGTTGAAATCTTGCCCGCGACACTACTGCCTCTGCTTGCACCTGCACCTGTCCCGCAATTTCAATCCCAGTCACACCAGTTTAGTACACACACCCATCCACACAAACCATACTCCAACTAACATCTACTACCAGGTTAGAGTCTGTGGGGCAGGAGGGGTACTGGTATCCTGACACCTCGCCATTTTAACTCCATACAGGACACTAGGACAAATTAAGCACTGGGGCTACCAGGATGGGCGGGGGGTCGGCGTGAGTGGGTGGTCGGCCCCCTGACCCGGTGGATTGCTTTGTCCTTGGTGCCGGGTGGTACCCTGCCTGCTGCGTTCCAGCGGGGCTGCAGTGAGCGCTACCGGGTGCTTTCCGGGACCACTGGGTGGCGGCTCGTCATCATGGGTGTGGAGCGGAGGGCGGCTGTCGCACATGCTCCTGCTGTGTCAATTCTCTGTGACGGGCGCCACAGGTGTGGATGCTGGCAGAGAGACCTCACGTCTGGCGGTCTGCAGGTGCTGGCGGGGCCCCGTCCGTCCCTGACCACAAGAGTGGATCATTTTCTCACACTGATGAAAGTGATTGTGAATATTTCCAATACCAAGTACAAGTGCCTCACATAATGCGCAACAACTTTACAATTTCTCCAAAAGGACAATATGTGATACCCGGGAAACAGCCCAACCCGAATGTTTTTTTTTCATCGAACAGGCCGATCTCTGGGACTGTTTGACTGAATAGAAAATAATTATCCTTATTCGTCCATCAAAGGGTACATTCTACCCCCTCTCTTCAAGTGGATCAAATGTGTGTGCCCCCCGCACCATCAATACCAGCTTATCTCCATTCTAGCCTGATATATGGACGTTTCGCCCCCCCCCCCCCCTTTTTTTCTCCCCAGTTGTATCCGGCCAATTACCCCACTCTTCCGAGCTGTACCGGTCGCTGCTCCACCCGCTCTGCCGATCCGGGGAGGGTGCAGACTACCACATGCCTCCTCCAATACATGTGGAGTCGCCAGCCACTTCTTTTCACCTGACAGTGAGGAGTCTCGCCAGGGGGACGTGGTGTGTGGGAGGATCACACTATTCCCCCCAGTTCCCCCTCCCCCCTGAACAGGCGCCCCGACTGACCAGAGTGGGGCGCTAGTGCAGCAACCAGGACACATACCCACATCCGCCTTCCCACCCACTGACGCGGCCAATTGTGTCTGCAGGGACGCCCGACCAAGCCGGAGGTAACACGGGGATTCAAACTGGCGATCCCCGTGTAGGTAGGCAACGGCATATACGTATATGTATAACTCCAGTTCTTCTTTCCATTGCCTTGCTCAGGGGCACAGGCAGGAGTATTAACTCTAACACGCATGTCTTTTTGATGGCGGGAGGAAACTGGAGCACCCGGAGAAAACCTACGCAGACACAGGGAGAACACGCAAACTCCACAGAGAAAGGACCTGGGACAGCCTGGGGTTCAAACCCACGACCTTCTTCCTGTGAGGCAACAGTGCTAACCACTGGGCCACTGTGCCTCTGGTGTTTCCCAGAGACACCATCTGCCCCGTGCACTACACCCTGTGTCAGTGTGTGAAAGGGCCGGGGTTTGTCTCTCTGGACCCCCAGGGCATTCTGAAAGTGTGCTCAGACACCTGCTCTGCTGGAGGCTGTTGCCATGGAGACATGTGGAGTCAATCAGACCCTGCTCATCACTGTCCAGGTCAGGCGACTGCTTATATGTTTGTTAACAATAACATGTGACAGCACCGTCTTTGGCCAAAGGCAACCTGAAAATAGCTGTAGTGTGTGTGTGTGTGTGTGTGTGTGTGTGTGTGTGTGTGTGTGTGTGTGTGTGCGTGCTGAAGGTCTCTCCGGTGTGGTTTGTGCATGTCTTCAGTGTGTCATCTCTGCACAGTGTAGGAGGGCGAGGTCAGCCAGCCTTCTCGCTGGGCTGGACCATCAAGGTCAGGGCGCTGTTCTATGACAACCTGGGACAACAGTTTCATGCGCACAACACGCACACTCACATTGTCACCAGCAAGTAAGGCTGTCTCTTTCTCTTCATATGACATTCATTCACACACACACACACACACACACACACACACATTCTCTCACACTTTTCTGGGGGGGGGTGGGGATTCCCGGTGGGGATCCCCCCCCCCTTTTCACTCTTCCGAGCCGTCCCAGTTGCTACTCCACCCCCTCTGCTGATCCGGGGAGGGCTGCAGACTACCACATGCCTCCTCCCATACATGTGGAGTCACCAGCCGCTTCTTTTCACCTGACCGTGAGGAGTTTCACCAGGGGGACGTAGGGTGTGTGAGGATCACGCTATTCCCCCCAGTTCCCCCTCCCCCCCGAACAGGCACCCCAACCGACCAGAGGAGGTGCTAGTACAGCGATCAGGAGACATACCCACATCTGGCTTCCCACTCGCAGACACAGCCAATTGTGTCTGTAGGGACACCTGACCAAGCTGGAGGTAACACGGGGATTTGAACCCGTGATCCCCGTGTTGGTATAGGCAACGGAATAGACCGCCACGCCACCCAGATGCCCCACATTCTCACACTTTTAACCAAAATTAAATTAGATTTTCAAAATTGATTTGAAAATGTGAGGCTCCCTAGATCAGTACCTTCAGAACATGTGTTGCTTTGTCTCATCTCAGAATGCTTTGTTTACCTTGTTCACTGATGCCCCCCCCTCATTCTCTCTCTCTCTCTCTCTCTCTCTCTCTCTCTCTCTTCTCTCTCTCTCTCTCTCTCTCTCTCTCTCTCTCTCTCTCTCTCTCTCTCTCTCTCTCTCTCTCTCTCTCTCTCTCTCTCTCTCTCTCTTTCTTTCTTTGTCTCTAAGAGATGACTTGGTGCAAGTGACTCCAGACTCTTGACAGCCACTATTGTGTGGTCCAGACAGTTCTTGGGGTGCGGGGTGACTCCAGCAAACCCCTCCCTCAGCAATTACACACCCCCTCCCTATCTCTGCCCCGCCACACACCCGCACACCTGGAGACTTGCTCTGCTTCAACACCCCACTCACGAGGGAGCATGGTGAGACATGGCACCATGTACCCTGTTCACACATATTCTGACACACATGCACACACGCACGCACACACACACACACACACACACACACACACACACACACACACACACACACTCGCTACTGAAGCTATCAGAGGGGATAGCATATAGAGGCTAATGACCAGATGCACTCACCGGTTCGTGCTATTTCTTGTACATGAGCAATCTCTCTCACACCTGCTTTCTCACTATCAGTCATAATTTTAACACCCCCGCCACCCTCCTCTGTGTCTCTCTTCCAGGCCAGCCAGGTCAATGGGGTGTATCATCAGACCAAGTACTACAGATAGACCCAGAGACAGGCGCTGCCCTTGCACGGCATCCTGGGACAGTGATTGTCTCCTACAGACTAGCTGAAAGGCAGCAAGCTCTTAGAGAGAGGTATGGATGGATGGACAGATAGATAGACAGACAGATAGATATACACATCACAGCAGCAAAGTGTCTCCAGAGACATTAAGACACAAGTTACTCTGGAATACAACTTACAATATATATTTTGAAACCATTATTAGATGGCTGAGCACAAACTTGGAAATAAGTGTGTGCACCACTGAGACGGTGTAGCATTCAGGGAGGGCAGACTGTGACCTTGTTGACAGTGAATAGAAATTGCATTTCACTTTTCATTTGTCTTTGTATGCTGACATGATTGATGTGGCTGTTGTACTCCACAATTCAAATTAAAACCCCTGAGCTGATTCAAAAAGGGGGAATCTTCTTGAGCAGCAGTAGCTTTTTCAAACCAAAGCCCTGCTTTGGTTTGAAAAAGGCAGACAGGTGGATGTTTATGTAGGCAGACGGGTGGATGTTTATGCTACAGGTATAGATGGTGCCTGCTGTCCCATCCCTGTTTCCCACGGAGAACCGCTTCCTTGACCAGTTGGCCAAAAGTCTCCCTCTGCTCTGTTCCCACAGACCTCCATACCAACCTGAACAACACAGGTCAGTCCAGCAGTCTTTCTGCCGGCTGAGATACATACACATGTAAATGCCAACACAATGCAAACAATGTATTCGATAATACTTTAAGTTTGGTGTTTTGGAAAAAGAAAAATGTGAATGTAACAGTGGTTAGCCTCAGCAACAGCCCGGACTCTCCGGCACACAGACACAGACACAGATGGTGAATGAGGGCATGAAAGTCTCACCGGGGAATCAAAACCATTCAGAAATCTAAAAACAAGTCCTGTGTTGGGGAGAGAGCTGTGCAGCCTTCAGCTCTCTCCTTGGCTCTGGCGTGCGTTTATGTGGGGGTGCAGCTGCGTTAGGCTAAACTCCAGACAGGCGCAACTGCACCCCACTCACCACAATAACCTCACCGTGCCTCTCCTCCTCTCTCGTTCCCTTCACCTGGGCAACATGATCCAGAAAGGGCCGGTGTGTTGCAGGTCTTTGTTCCAACCAAGCAGTTACACGCCCTTTCTGGCCCTTGTTGCCCATCCCTGCTACACTATACATGTAAGGAGCAATATCCATAGCTTCTCACATTTCTGAGAGAGCCCAAGTTTTTCAGGAAATTTTGCAGATGGTTTGACTACTGTAGTGCTATCAACTCCGGTGCCTTGGCGTTTCCCCATCTTCTCTCATACAAACCCATTTTTTCTGTCTATGACTGCTGTGTTGGCCGTGGAGAAGAGGCTGCGCCCTGAAGCAGAGCTACACTGTGTCCTGCACTTTGGCGCCCCCTACCAACAGCTGCGCGTTCTGCAGGCTCTGTTTGAGGCCTCGTCGCACTACGATCATGGCGCCGGTAACAAACACACACACACACACACACACACACCACTGCCTGTTTCCTCCAGCTTCAGCAGGGCTTCGTTTATGGCAAAACACAGTACCCCCCCATCTCTCTTCCACAGGTATGTACAGCTGTCGGGCCTCTGTTCACCCCCAGGAGCAGCCTGTTCTCTGGCTTCTCTCTACTCTCCTCCTAACCGTCTCCCCCTCGGCCTCTCTATGATACCAGTCTCTTCCCCCTCTCCTCCAACTTCCGCTTCCCGGTCAGCCAGTGAAGCTGCCATGCCTACTGGCGTTCCACTGTCCTGTGTCAGCCCTGACCGACCCACAGTCCAGCTCTGAGATCGCTGGGACAGGGACCAAGAACATGCTTTCAGCCCTAAGGGTGGGTCATACACACACACACACACACACACACACACACACACACACAGAGTCTGTTTACAGAGCCTTTGAAAAGCTATAAGTCTGTATGAACATGTAAGGGGAATGCAGTAAAGTTTTGGCATAAATTATATCGGTACATAGGCAAGGGCTGTGGTCCTGAAGATGATTTCTACTCGCTGCCATTAATTATAATCTGTAGAAAATTCACTTCATTTGCAAGTAAAGATTACCATAAATACTTAAGACTACACAAGAATAAAGATATTGGAATAGCTTACAGCTCTGCTTAACCAGTACAGCTCTTCAATGACCAGTTTCTGAGTTAGTCCACGCACCAGTCAATATGTAATGAAAAAAGCCTTGTCTGGTTTTACTGAGACATTTGGAGCATTCAGATATGACCATGCAGTGACCACGGTGTACTTCCTGCTGCTGTCACTTCTGCAGCGACAGCCTGAACGTGGTGCTGTCGGAGCCCAGCTACTCAGAGAACTCATCACTCCTGCTGTCTGTAGCCATCTTGCGGGACGGGGAGCAGCCTTCGTCCTGCTTCGCCAATGTCACTCTGCTCAGCCTCACCCAGCATGTTGTCATGGTGACCACACTGACAGCCAGGCACCGAGAGGTCAGACTCTTTAACCCTTCACACCGTCTTTGCACCTGACAGTTAAATGTAGGGCTGCAACTAATGGGTATTTTCATAATCGATTTATCGATTGATATTTTTTTCAATTAACCTATTAATCACTGACTTAAGTTGAAAATACTGATGAATGCCCATCCTAAGTTTTCCAGAGTCCAACAGCTGAAAATAAAATCAGAGGAAGCAAATCTCTGCATTTGTCAAACTGTTGACAAAAGGTTTGGTATTTGAACTTGAATGGCTAAAATGGATTAATTTTCCTTAGACCAGCTTATCGTTAATGCACTAGTTGACTGGACCAACATTGTATTGTGCAGAATGCATTCTTTTTGTCTCTTCGGATAACAGATCCAGTTCCTGGAGAGTCCGGGCCTCTTCTCCAGCTCCTGAACTTCCAGCTTATTCATTGGTAAAAAGCCCATTACATCTGGCAGCTAGTCATCACCCCACCACCTTTTGGTCATTGCTAAATAGTCATTCAACAATCAGAAATTAGGACATCAGAATCACATTTCCATTCACCATTACTTTAATCAGGTACAAGTCTTGCCCAATACACCAGCAAAATGTCACCATAGCAACAATGAAATCGTTATGGGAACACGATTGCTAGTCTTACTTTCACTGTACAACTTAACCCTGTCACATATGCAGACTGGGCCACTGATCTGCACACCCACAAGTCACAGTGATGGCAGAAGTTACACACCCTCATGTTCATGAATATCCCTGTCCACTGTCCAACATTTAAACATCCTGTGTTACAAGTTACAATTATTACACACTGATTTCATGAGATCCAAGAAGCATATAATAATAATGCATTAATTTTATATAGTGCTTTTCATCGAACTCAAAGACGTTTTAAATATGCCTAATGACAGTTTTGAACATGAGGACATCCACTGGCGTTGCATCACTGTGTTGTGTTATCATCAGTGGACAGCAACGGTAGTAGGACTGGTCTTCTCCCTCCCTGGATCAGCTTCTGACAGCGGGGCGGCCCTGCGCAGACACCCCTGGATCTGGAGCACATGTCGACGTCACGACACCTCTCCGACTCATAAGTTTCACAGCCATGTCATCTCAACAGATAAATTTATAATTGACACTGTAGGGATTGTTCAATGTTTCACAAAATGCAGCCAATGCAATACATGACCGCCAGTGTAGCACAGGATATGAAGTTTCTTAAATGTCATTTTCAGTCTTCAGCTGCACCAATTTGTGCAGCTTTTCTAAGAAAATATCAGCATACCCTGGAAAAATATCTAGAGGCTTTACTGTCATGCCCTTGTTGTAGACGGCTATAGTCTACTGCTGAACAGCCTTTTCTTTTTTTACCAGAACGGAGGCAAGAACATGAAGCTGTCTTTGTCTCCCTCACACCAAGCTGAACAGTGAACTCATATGGAGCCGACTGCTGTAGGGTCCGGTAAATAAGTGTATTTCCACAAACCTCCAGGTATTTACCTACAGACATATGCACCTTTTAACCTTCGATTCTATAAATGGGCAAAATTGTCTTTTAGTGGACAAATGACATTTAAGAATCCTCATGTGAATATTGCTAAGCTTTAGAGGACAAATATTCCAGATTCTAATTTGTTCTTTTAAACTAGAGACAAGAGGATGGATAGTCTCAGCATGGCCCCATCAGGCCAAGGTACTTTCTGTGTGCGCCGGCACACACTGGAGACAGACAGCTTCTTTATTACTTGGTTCATTCCTCCTCTTCCTCCCTCCCGTCTCCTCTTGCTTTAGGCAATCCTTTGGCAGTGTCGCTTGATAAGTGAGTCCAGTTTGGTTCTCCTTCTCTAAACAATGTCCAACCCTCCAAACTAGTGCTGTTTCCTCCTGAAGGAGCATCCTAAACAAAGTGAAGATAAAGAGAAGGGTGTTTTTTCCTACAGAAAAGTGAGTAGCTTCAAAGTCGTAGAAAAAGCACGCACATAACTATAAAATATATGCAATCTTAAACAAGATACACTTGAGTAGGTCGGTTCCTTCTGGTTTCACAAGAACACACCTGTATTGTTCACATTGTACGCTGCAGATTGCACCACATGTCAGTTTCTTTTAATAAAATACTGATTCTGATGATTCCACCTTACTGTCTCTGCTGACTGACAGCGATGACCCCAGACTGTACCAATGTGTTGTTGTTGTACCAAAGATTAACACATTAAAAACACAGTAAAACACCATTTTATCACACCATTCAATTAGGTCGTGTTGTTGACTAATTAAATGTGATAAAAATGCTCTTATTATCAACACTGAGGAAATTATTTTTGACCTTCCTCCTGATTGTCAGCTGCCTTCAGTGACAAGTCACAACATAGAAATGAAAAAAAGACTTCATATCGTAACCTGGGTGTTCCGATAAATACCACCCGATCGAGGACTTCTCACAGAATTTATTTGTAAGATACAGCGGCGCATTTACTCTCTTCGTAGACTCAAGATCGTTGGGAGCCAGTAGCCAGATTTTTTGTTTGTTTAAATCAGTCCTTCAGAGTCATGCTGTGCTGCAGCGCAGCCTGGCTGAGCAGCCTATCAGTGAAACTTTAACAATCAAATCCAAATCTGTGCCAAGTTTATTGGTCAGCCTGTGGCACACTTCTTCCAAGCAACTCACAATCAGAGCGTGCTCAGACTTGCTAACAGCATCTCTTCTGACTCCTCGCATGACTGTTTGATGTGTTTTGTATGTCTATGATAAGTGTCAGTGTTTTTAATGTGTTAATCTTTGAATGGAACTGCCCAAGGATGCAAATGAATTTTAGTGCAAACTGACAATAACGTATCAGATAATACAGTAAACATGCAGCTGTTTGCTGACAGATAGATAAAACTGGCCAAACAATAAAGACATGTAACTGCTGAGGCAAGGATAAACTCATGTTGCACTCAATCAGTAAATGAAGTTTACTGCCTCCAAACAAATGTTTCAGTGCCAAAGGTTGTGTGCATAGCAACTCAGGGCAAACAGAACCAAGGAGACCTGGGTTACAACCATATCATAGAGGACGCTAGGAGAATCTGGAATGGTGCCCGCATAAAAAACTAATGTGTGTTCAGAATGCAACGACAAAATTCTAAATCAATGAACCATCTGTCTTGGTAGCAAAATTCACCCATCATACCAAGCTGGTAGAGTAATATGATCTACTCAGAAATATGACCCTGAAGTTATCTGCTCTTGGAAATGTGTGCCGAGCTATCAGTGAAATAATGTTGGTTATTCTGACTGCCATACTTGCTCAAACAGGAAACGATACATCAGTGAGAGAAAGACATGTCTTTGCAGTAGATTCTGTGGAAATGGATCAGTGATGATGAATTTCCAAGACAACCACAAAAATTACTGTATGCCTTACCTGACACCCAATTCACCACAAACACAATGAAAGGGCAACACGAAGGCAAATAGGAAAGTGACACTGATGCATTTCAAGGCCATAGAACCATCTGCTTTATTACCAAAGAGGATGGGATTGGGTAAACTTAGTCTTGTATTCAAATGGAGTTTAACTTAACATAAAACAGAACACCACACACATACAGTTTCTGGAAAAATTTGGGATCCTCGTTTTGGAACATGTAGAGCAATCATAATCTGATACTTTCATATATAGTGTGAGGAAAATGTAATTTGTATGAGCATATGCATTCATATTTTACTTAATAAAGTAATTTCATAACTTATGTATTTGTCAGTCTACCAAGTCAAATTCCTTGTGTGAGCAAACTTCATAGGGTAATAAACAGTTTCTAAAGCCATCCATCCATCCATAATCCAAACCGCTTATCCTGCTCTCAGTTACTAAATCTGATTTACAAAATTCTGCATATGTCTACAGAAATTACTGCAGAAACACTTATTTTTTTAACCCTTCAATTTTCCCCGTCTGATACGCAGTAAATATGATGATACGCAGTAAATATGAGAGATGCTGAGTATATTGGGAGAAGGATGCTGAATATGGAGCTGCCAGGGAAGAGGAGAAGAGGAAGGCCAAAGAGGAGGTTTATGGATGTGGTGAGGGAGGACATGCAGGTGGCTGGTGTGACAGAGGAAGACGCAGAAGACAGGAAGAAATGGAAACGGGTGATCCGCTGTGGCGCCCCCTAACGGGAGCAGCCGAAAATAGTAGTAGTAGTAGTAGTAGTAGTAGTAGTGATACGCAGTAAATATCTGGTGGTCCCTCACGGGTACTGCAAGAGTTATCTTTTCGCCAACAATGGCATGCTGGTTAAGGCGGTGTCCCTTTACCTTCTGTGAGGCGTGCTTTCCCTCCTGTTGGCTGGCAGAGGACCGTGGAGCAGCCGACACACAGTACTACTGTCTGAGCATGGCTGAATACGGTGGTGATCTTATAACACCCTGCAAACACCAGTACACAAGCACAACGTTTGGTCAGCGCAGCCCAAAATACACTACCACCAATTGGTGCTGGGGAGTAACTGTCAAAGTGCCAAGCACCACATAATCATTAACAATATTACACCCATCACCACTAATCAATCATCTGACCTTTGACCCACAGTGGAATGTCTTTGCAGCAGATGGCGCAAAAGAATCACTTGTGATCCTTTTCATCATCAACCGCAAAAGTTAATGTATGCCTTATTTGACACCCCAATCATCACTAGGAAAACAATGGCAGGGCAACACATAAAGGCAACAAAAAAAAGTGGTTTACTTCTAGTTTAACAGGACCCACAACCCCTGTCGTGTAGGTATTATGAAACGTGGCAGGAGAAACCAATTCCCTCGGACTTACCGGGACATTTCACATCCATAAAATAAGAATTGGGGCTTTGAACGAGACGTTTTTTCTTGTGTCGCCGACTCTGTTCCTCGGGGGACGGGTGCAGCAGGTCCTTTGCGAGCTGAGGGAGACGTAGAAAAAACACACACACACACACAAAAACACAAAACATCGAGTCAAACGGTAGTCGGAGAGGGCGGGAAAACGTTCAAAACACAACATAATAGTTTCCCTTCTCAAAAGTGCAAATAAGAGACAATAACGTGGACGCTCCACGAAGCACCATGTGCTTCGCCATGTCGTCACCAGCCGCCGCTCGCGAGCTCGTGGTTATTCTAAAGCGGCGCGAGCTACTCTACGGCAACAGCGAGGCCTCGGCCGCAACGGAAACATAAGGCGAAACGTACAAATGACGATACAGCAGCACTATTAGAGGCTTTTCAAAAGGCGCACCGTGGACCCTAGCGTGTGGACTTACAGGCATGGCGGCGCTCCGTTATGAGGGCAGGCGGCCGAAGGGGAAGTGACGTCACACGGCGCGCCGGAAACCAACCCGTGGTGAAACAGCCTGACGCTGTGACGCGCGGGGAGCGTTTTAAAAACGTCGGACGTGGTCGCGCCGAAAGCCACGTTAGGTTTACCCGACCGTGTTCGTTTGTAAACGGTGAACAAGCTTCGCCGCGAACGCGACAAACACCAGGAAACTTCGGCGGCCGCAGCCGGGCCGTTCGCTAACGCCCGTGTTGCTGGTACGACCGCTTTTACAAGCGCACCGCTTCCGCACGTCGCCGCCCAACGTGCCGGGGCCCGCCCTAGGGCAGTGTTTCTCAACCGGAGGGGGCCCCGCGGACCCCTAGTGGTCCGTGGTGTAATTGCAAGGGGTCCGTGAAAATAAAATATCTTTTAAAAAAAAGATCCTGTGACATTTATAGAAATAGGGTTATTTTACTCAAATGTGACTGAGACCTTTATCTGCCTAAACTATAAAGGGTAACAGGACTTTTTTCTCTAATTACATCTGTTTCACAAGTGTAATTTATTGTGTCTTAATAAGAGATCTCGCTCCCGTTAGCATTGTTAAAAGTTACTGCATAAGAATTCTGTTGTTACATATATCTGAAAGTTACTGAATACATATTCTGTTTTGTTACATATATCTGAAAGTTACTGAATACATATTCTGTTTTGTTACATATATCTGAAAGTTACTGAATACATATTCTGTTTTGTTACACATATCTGAAAGTTACTGAATACATATTCTGTTTTGTTACATATATCTGAAAGTTACTGAATACATATTCTGTTTTGTTACACATATCTGAAAGTTACTGCATACATATTCTGTTTTGTTACGTATATATGAAAGTTACTGAATACATATTCTGTTTTGTTACATATATCTGAAAGTTACTGAATACATATTCTGTTTTGTTACATATATCTGAAAGTTACTGAATACATATTCTGTGTTGCATATATCTGAAAGTTACTGAATACATATTCTGTTTTGTTACATATATCTGAAAGTTACTGAATACATATTCTGTTTTGTTACATATATCTGAAAGTTACTGAATACATATTCTGTTTTGTTACATATATCTGAAAGTTACTGAATACATATTCTGTGTTGTTACATATATCTGAAAGTTACTGCATAAGAATTCTGTTTTGTTAACTATATCTAAGTTCCAACTGAAAGCTCTTATTTTTGCCCCAAAGAGTGAATAAATGCTATAATGCAATTTAAAATGCAGTTTCTACTGTTTCTATCAAATTGCGACCCCCCTCCCCCAAGATCAGGTGGAGGGGTCCTCAGGGTAGATCAAAAATACGCAGGGGGTCCAGGACCCCAAAAAGGTTGAGAACCACTGCCCTAGAGAGTCTGGGTCGGCTATGCGATGCAGGTTTAACCCGCAAGTTGTTTCTACCCAGGTTTAGCAACGAAACCTGGGAGACCGTCCTCAATCTCTGGTAGACCGAAACGTTTAGCAACTGACTTGCGAGTCTCGTCGAGCCCCGAATCACAGCTCAGCCTCAGGGGGCTTCGCGATCACGTAACAAATAATTAGGATAGGTGCTAGTGTACGACCCCCCCCCCCATGTCTTAGACCAGTGTTTCTCAACACAGTCCTCAAGGAACCCCTATCCTGCAGATTTTCATCGTAACCCTGCATAGGTAGCCATGCTTGTACTTACTCGACCAGTCATCTCATAGCACTTAATTATGCAAGGTGTGCAAACTCAGACATTCATTGCTGATTGGTTGAATAACTACAAACAGGTGCCTGTTCAGGATCGCAAAGAAAATCTGCAGGATAGGGGTTCCTTGAGGACTGGGTTGAGAAACACTGTCTTAGACCCTGGGCTTTGCAGGGAAAACCTCACAGGAAAAAAACAAAAGCTTATAAATATTTAACCATTGGCTTTTGTTGTGATTTTAGGAAATTCGCCTATAGGTCCCATTTGGCCTTCAGATGTGTGGGAAACAGTTTTAGCTTTCAATCTCTTTGTGATATCGCATTCTGTTTTCCAGAGTTAAAATGTCCATTTTTTATACCCAAAAGTGATTATCAGATAGCCATAATTCATTGTTAACCATTTTCAATTCAATTCAATTTTATGGTCATTAAAAACAATGTGCAGGCACATGTTAAAAATGAAATGAGGGCTGTGGCTTCACCAATCAGTGCAAGACAGACACAGACAAACACAATATAAGATACACACACATGAAGACCAAAAGCTCAAAATAACCATAGTTAAGGAGCCAGTTTTTATTAAAGGAAAATCTCTTTCATCCGGTTAAAATGCCAGTTGTTGATGCCAGGAACGAATCTGTTGATAAGAGAAGCTGAATTTCATCTAGGTGAAATGGTAATTATTGATATCGAAAATTTGATGGTTGCTGTCAGGATGTCATGAATTTAACTAATTTAATCAAATTTTACCTTAGGCCATTTGATGACGTCAGAAAAGGGGTTTTTTTCTTCAACATTTGGGCTATAATGACTAGATAAAAATATATCAAGAGATGGATATTTTAACGAGCCAGGTGAAAACCGAATTCGTGAGACAGAAAATAAACGGCACAGTGAATTTGAGCAAAAAGGGGCGGGAGGAGAGAGCGCCATCTAGTGTTTGTCTTCGGTAGCAGCTACCGCAGGCAAGCCCTCCCATGTCTCGCTACGTAGCCTTCCAGTGGGATTTGGCCGAGAGAGAGAAAGTTGTTTAGGGGAGAAGAAGAGAGGGGGAAAAGCAGCAGGGGCAGTAGCAGCTCTACTCCGGTATGTGTTTGCGGAGTGGATGCGAGTTGACTGGTCTCCAGCCTTGGGGGGGGGGGGGGAGGGGATCTACTTTGCGACGTGAACAGATTTTGACGACCGAGGGCTGATGTGCGACGAGCTGCTTCACTTTTCGATATAGTGGATTTCTTCACCCAGCTCCCAAAAGAGGGAGAGAAAGAGCCGCCGGTCTGGGTCGGAACTTACCGGTGGCAGTTTTTGCAGGAGAGAAAAAATAGGAGGAGGAGGAGGAGGGGGGGGTAAAGGGGAGGCAATTCCTACAAACTCCCATAACTTCGGACAATCCTGCATGTTTAGTTTGACCGCCGTCTGCAACTTGTTCGTTTATAATTAAGTCGTAGCAGGGTTGAGGACTTTTGTTTTTCTTCTTCTGTTTTTTTTGTTGGACAAGACCGACCCTACTTCTTCTTCTTCTTCTTCTTTTTTTTTGGGACAAGACCCTACTTTTTTTTTTTTTGGGAACAAGACCCTACTTCTCCCCCCCCCCCGATTCTTGTCAACTTTGATAGAGCAAACCATGGCGAAGAAGTACGACTTCCTCTTCAAGCTGTTGCTCATCGGGGACAGCGGCGTGGGCAAGACATGTCTCATCATTCGGTTCGCCGAGGACAACTTCAACTCCACCTACATATCCACCATCGGTATGTCGTCGCAGATAATAACCCGCAAAGTTTGGCAACCTCGGCTTGGTCTGTGTGAACTTGGGAACTGAAACGCTGCAATATTTCCCCCCCCCCCCCTCTCTCTCTCTTGTATGCTGACAGCCTATCCCTCCTCCACCCCCCCCCTCCCTCCTCCACCCAGCACCACCAAGAGAAGTCAGCCCGTGCCTGTAAATCTGGACACCCTGGTTTTCTCACGCTCGCAGGCTGACTCGCCTTCAAGTCTGAACTAGTCTGTGTGTCCTACTGCTGCTCTCTTGCTAACTAACTGCCCTGCTCTTGTGGCTCAGGGGTTTATTGTTTGCCTGTTTTGTTTTGTTTTGAGGGGAGGGGGTGGGGGGGGGTTTGCTGTATGTCTATCCTTTATCTCCCTCTGCCCCCCGCCCCCCCCCCACCCCTCTCCCCTCCATCTCTCCGTCAGACCTCATTTCTCTCACTTTGCCTCTCGGTAGTTCCACCCACCCTCATTCCTATCTCTTTTTACCATCTCGCCGTTCCCAGAAGAATGGTCGGCCTTCTGGCACGCACAGCTTTGCAAGAAAGACAACCCCCCCACCCACCGCCCCCACTTCCCCTCACTCCTACTCCTCCTCCTCCTCCTCCTCCTCCTCCTCGGCCCCTCTCTCGGCCCGTCTATCCAGCAGGAAACCCGGACGAACACGAACCCACAGACAGCGGGTGTAGGCCGGTGTGCGTCTCGGCTCTGTGTCGGTCCGTCTGTGGCGTCAGACCCGTATAGACGGTTGCGGGGGGGGGAGGGGGGGCAGTACGGCCGTGAAAACGATGGCCCGGCCCGCTCCTCTCCGCCTAATGTGGCTTTAATTGGTGTGACCCATATCTGCTGAGGGCGTGTGTGTGTGTGTGTGTGTGTTGACCGGCGGGTGGGTATGTGTTCATATCTGTGGTATTTAACTCATTGTCTGTCCTCCCTTCCTACTGCCCCCCCCCCTCTGCCCCTTCCCCATCCTCCCCCCGTCCTCTCGCAGGCATCGACTTTAAAGTGAAAACCGTCGAGGTCGAGGGAAAGAAAGTCAAGCTGCAAGTCTGGTAAGAAGCAGCGGTCGGTTTGCAGCTTGTGTTAAATGCTCCTGTTTGTGTTTAGGTTGAGCGGATAACACAGATTTTCTCCCCCTCCCCCTCCTTTTTTTTTCTCCTCCTCCGGTCTCTGCCCGTCCGCATGTGGGTTCTTGTTTATGTCCTAGTTTTCCTGAGAGGAAGGAGAAACCTCCATACTTTCCTCCAAAACGAGACTTTATGACAGGGTTTATTGTCCAAGTCGCCGTCGCACACGTCCACCACAAAAAGCCACTTTGTGCCGTAGAAGAGACTGATTTGTCCCCTGAACTACACAGCTGTAGTGCTGCTACAGCCATGCAGAATCCACAGTCCAGAGCTGGGACTCAGGTCTGACCTGCAGGCCGCAGACTCTGAACCGACTCAACTTTCATTTCAGCAGCCTGTAGTGAGTTATGTGCGTCTTCCCCGAGTCACTTTGTCGTCAGCTAAGTGCAGCGTGTTTGTATACGCTGGGAGCCGACTGGGTCGGACACGCCACACGAAACAAACACAGGAGGGCAAACACGACTCGGACGACGCAGAAAAACCCACAAGTGCTTCAGCTAAGAATATCTGCAAGAGAGTGTTTGCGATCCTAAAAATATCTGTCAATTGCAGTTCTTGTGTTGTTGTGTTGTTGTGTTTTTCCTTACCGGCTCTGTGTGTGTTTGGGGTTTTACGCAGGGACACAGCGGGACAGGAGAGGTTTAAGACCATCACCACCGCCTACTACAGAGGAGCCATGGTGAGCGCCAGACGCCTGCAGAACGAGCAGACTGTGTAATCAGGCTGACATCACTGCTGCTTTTATGTTTGCCCCGCACCTCCGGCTGACTCCTTAACCCCCCCCTCCCCCTCCCTCCCCCCCCCCCCCCGATGCTCTTTCTCTCTCCCGCCCAGGGCATCATCCTGGTGTATGACATCACAGACGAGAAGTCCTTTGAAAACATTCAGAACTGGATGAAGAGCATCAAAGAGGTGAGACTGAACCAGCCCCCCTCCATCTTGTTGTTGTTTTGTTGTTCCTCTTCTTCTTCTTCTACTTTGTTGTCAGTAATAGTGGTCTTTTATTTATGTGTTGTTGGTTTATAGTGGTAATAGCTATAAAATGAGCATTTGTGAAGGGGTCAAATGTTCAGGAAGGGCAGAACTAACAAACACAACGACATGACCTCACGTCGGTCCTGAATCTCGTCGTTTATTGAAGGGGACCCGTGTTATATGTGGTTTCTGCCGGGGGGCTTTTCTCTGTTCTTCAGCGACGTTACTTTTTTCCTCCCGGCTTCCCAATTATATCCGGCCAATTACCCCACTCTTCTGAGCCGCCCCGGTCTCTGCTCCGCCCCCTCTGCTGATCCAGGGAGGGCTGCAGACTACCACATGCCTCCTCCCATACATGTGGAGTCGCCAGCCGCTTCTTTTCACCTGACAGTGAGGAGTTTCACCAGCGGGGATGTGGCGCGTGGGAGGATCACGCTATTCCCCCCCCAGTTCCCCCTCCCCCCCTGAACAGGCGCCCCAACCGACCAGAGGAGGCGCTAGTGCAGCGACCAGGGTACACACCCACATCCGGCTTCCCACCCGCAGACACGGCCTATTGTATCTGTAGGGACCAAGCCCGGGGTAACATGGGGATTCGAACTGGCGATCCCAATGTTGGTAGGCAACGGAATAGACCGCCACGCCACCCGGACGCCCGGTGACGTTAATTAACAAAATCGAATCAAAAAAAGTCAAGACGATCAAATTCAAACAGACAGGTAGCCGACACACGACCACACATCTGCCGATGTCCACCGGCCTCGGTGAGCTACGCAGCAACCACGGCAAACCGATGTCCACCAAGGTGGACATCGGTTTGCCGTGGTTGCTGCGTGGTTCAGCGAGGCCGGCGAGTGCAAGCCAGGTCGTTGCAGGGACAGCCATCATGGGCCTTCAGACAACGACACCAACGCACAATACGGTCTTTAAGTGAAGACATCTACAGTGTGTGTGTGTGTGTGTGTGTTTGTGTGTGTGTGTTTGGGGTGTTTACTTCGTTTCAATCACTTCCTCTCAGCAACCAACCCAAATATTACACGTAGCCTCATGAGGCGCCACACAAAATGTCTTCATAGACGTATGTATGACGGTGATTTTATTCATTCATAATTTCATTGAACCCCACACACACACACCACCACCACCACCTAAGCTCTATTACGAGGACAAAAGGGGCCTCCGGTTGGGAAGTTTTTCCGTCGTGTGTTCGATAACCAGAGGTCAAGTCCGTACCGACGGCAGGGCTCCTGTAGACCGGCTCTTGTGGTCTTTGAAGTGTAATTGGTTCTGGCTCCTCGGCCCAGACTGGCTGCGAAAAGAAAACATCTGCTCTTCTCTCTCCTCTGCTCCGCGTCAGTGGGGCCAGAGGTGAAGCATGCACACTTGTGTGAGTGACCTAACCGATTTACTACACCCTTCTCCTATCAGAACGCCTCGGCCGGGGTGAGCCGCATGTTGCTGGGTAATAAATGTGACATCGAGGCCAAGAGGAAAGTTTCCAAGGAGACGGGAGAGAAGGTGAGATGATCTTCAGAAAAATGACAGCATGCGCACCTTGACATCTGGAATTAGGATGAGTGCCGTTTCGCCTCCGCCCAAGTGGATGTAGCAGTGTAATAGTGGCTGGATGGAAAATGAAATTACTGACATCACTTCACTGGCAGGCGGCATTCAGAGATGTCAGCATTGAAAAGAGAGGCGTAGGCTGAAACAAGTCGCTTTATTCATTTGGCAGCTTGATTCGTCCGTGTGGACCGGGGAAGATCCCGGACAGGGTTCTGCACTGAACCAGATCTGGAGCGCTGGTTTTGCATATCTGTTGAGACGGATAAGGAGGAGGAAGTGAGCATTACTCACCACTCCGATGACTTGCAAACGTACTTTTGCTCTGTCGTTCGCAGCTGGCAAAGGATCACGGGATCAGGTTCTTTGAGACCAGTGCAAAGTCCAGCATCAACGTTGAAGAGGTGAGAGGGCGTCACACCACGATATCCGTATAATCTGGTAACGAGAAAAGAAATCAGTGCCTGTCTTTACCAAGACCTTTGTCCAATGAGTATGTCGAGTTCATGTTATTAGTATTATTATTAGTAGTAGTAGTATTAATATAATGTTAATGATCATATTCTACAATTGTCACACACCCAAATCCCTGTTATTCTCTGTCTGTCTGTCTGTCTGTCTGTCTGTCTGTCTGTCTGTCTGTCTGTCTATCTCTGTCTGTCTGTCTGTCTGTCTGTCTGTCTGTCTGTCTGTCTGTCTGTCTGTCTGTCTATCTCTGTCTGTCTGTCTGTCTGTCTGTCTGTCTATCTCTGTCTGTCTGTCTGTCTGTCTGTCTGTCTCTGTCTGTCTGTCTGTCTTGGAAATTTGTATCCATTTAGTCTTTTTTGGCTCTGGCAAGAGACATACTGCAGAAGTCCAGCAAGAAATCGGTAAGTCAGTACGAAAAGCCACTCATACCGGTCACAAGTATAAAAACAAGAAAATGAAATACCAAGTGTGTGTGTGTGCATATATATATATATACACACACACACACACACACACACATATATATATACACTACCGTTCAAAAGTTTGGGATCACCCAAACAATTTTGTGTTTTCCATGAAAAGTCACACTTATTCACCACCATATGTTGTGAAATGAATAGAAAATAGAGTCAAGACATTGACAAGGTTAGAAATAATGATTTGTATTTGAAATAAGATTTTTTTACATC